>NC_069724.1:8630000-8935000 GCF_027358585.1 Pangasianodon hypophthalmus
GGACAGATGTATCAGGCATATCATAGTCAAGAGTGAAAAACTATCTCACACGTGCTCTGGCTATTTGTTTTTTTTTTATAGTTTATAGTTGTCTGTGTGGACGAACTAGCCTCAGTATGCTAGCAGTCCCCAGTATTTTTCTTCTTCTCTCATTTAACAAAGAAAGAAACAACCCTCTTCATTGCTCTTCAGTAAAGTTTTTATTCGATATGCACTGTATATTTAAACAAAATGTGCATCACCTTGCTGCACATGCTACTCCTTCTGAATACCACCACCTGCTGTGCTACACACATTGGGGTTTATTAGTAGGCTTAATTACGGGGTAGGGATAACTTATGACATATGAAGGTTAACGTTTTCAGAATCAGGAATGCAGGTATGTGGTGACACTGACAAAATTGAGCAAAGCAAAGGCAAGCCTAAAGCTGCTGCAGTTACAGCATGCAGTGACCTCGCAGTTTAAAATGTTGAGAAAAAAATAAACACTAAGCAGACTCAAATATCTTTTTGCTGAGATTGCAAGTGCTACATGAGGCACTTTCTTAGAATAAGATAATGACTATGGTGAGTTGTCCATTATGTGGGAATTTATATATTTGTTTGTGTCTGTATTAACACACTAAACTAGCTAATTAGATTACTATACTTTATTAAATTATGTAGCGACCATCCCTGTCATTAGGTTACTGGGCAACCAAAACATGGGACTGGGCAGTACATTAGAGCTTTCACTTGCTTTGTGGACTAGCTAATGGATTTATCATTTGTCTACACTTGTGAGCATATATTGTCATAACAGCCAACCCTGGCACATATCAGTCAGTATTATTGCTAACTGAGTTACTTGCTGAGTTTTCAATATCTGTTTTAAACTTTTCTGGCCACAAGTTTCAGAATCTTCAGAAAGTTGTAGTCTGATCCATTCTCTGCACTTCTATGTATTCTGGTTTCCAGCAGTAAAACAAAAGCTTTAACGAGCAAGATATCACTTAATATGAGTATTCATTTACATTTCTTCTGCACATTCAACCTTTTAGCTGCAAGAAATTCATTTGTGTTTTCTCGAGTGCACTGGGGTGACTCTGGTCTAACCATGGTGTTACTTTGCATGCCATTCCGCGGGTCAGAAAACCAGCAATTTGGATAGAAATACGTACATTACAAACAGGGAAAATTGGTAAGTCATCCCACTTAAAGTGTTCCCTACAGGATAAACCTTGCAGAGTGAACTGTTTTCTTGCATTAACTGAAGTGAAAGGTAGTGTTGAGTGTGACAGGTGTGTGAAGAAGAAGCAAGAACTACTGTAGGTGATGTTACGTTCCAAATCAGAAGGTGTGAATGTCTGAGGATGGAGGTGTGTGGGTAAGAAATAGTGCATAGTGTCCGTGGAGTTGTCACTTTATCATGCACATAATAAAATGCTGTAATCTGTCCATCAGTGGAAAGGGACAGTTATAAATTATCAAGTATAAACGTCAGGTCATGTGTACCTCTTTATTAATCCTTTGGATTTTATGTAATATAATGTGGTTTAACAGACATTTACTATGAATTAATTTTAATTTACTGTATGTTATGGAATGTTATAATTTTCTGTACAATAAGCATTATATAAGCTCAGTTCTGACAGTTTCTGAAAGGGAACTATATTACTTTTAATTCTTTTAACCTGCTTGTTTTTGTTTATAAAGTTTTCTATGCATGAATAAATCTTACCACTTATAGTTCTTATCGTTAGACTGCTTTTTTTTCTTGGTAGGATCTGTTTAATGAAGCTGAAAGACCGTACACCGATTTCTACGGCCGCTGGCAAACAAGCTACCAGTAAAACGTAATGCACATGCGCACAAATACTCCGAAGAGTAGGTGATATGACCACAGTGGTGGAGAGCACATGAAACAAAGCGTTTTAAATCACTGTTCGGTTATAATTACCATCAACATTATTCGTGAAATTTAGCTTTAACATTTCATTGAAGGCCTATTTACTGTAATATTATATGCTTATTTAATGATATTTAATTTGGACACACATTGATAGATTTTATTTCACATTCACAAGGACCTCAAAAAAATCTGCATTTACCATGACAGAAAGCGAGAATGCTGTATCAGGGCATGTTTCCAGCGGAGAGCTCAAAACACCTGCACAACTGTCAATCATTCCAGATTTACATGTCGATTGGCTCATCTGCTGTTTTAATTAGGGAAAAAAGAAGACTACTCTTCTACACTCCGTTAGAAGACTAACGGTCTGAAATGGTTATTTAAATATCGTGTTTTATTTCTTACATATTACACTTTTACCTCATGATGCCTTGGTTATTTTGTTTGTCAATATGTATTATGAAGCATTATGGTTTTTTAAGGTATTCATTGCAGTTCGATTTAATATTTATTATCGAGCAATTTCCGGCCCTTTGTTTAGACACATTCACAGATTGGTCTTTAGAAATACGCAGTTTGCCTGGTTGTTGAGCCTAGAGTGAGAACTGAATGCAAGACCTTTGAAAACATGTTTATTGAATGCATTTGGTGTCAAAGAGAGAGGGAAAAAAATAATTCACTCTTTGGCACAACATCGAGGGCTGTTGTGTGAACTGTGTGAAACACTTTGGAAACGTGAACTCGCAGTTGAAAGATGCTTGTTAGCAATTGCAAAGCATCATAATAATCCATACTATTGCCTGGAGTAGACATTCTGAAGCGGTGATGAAAATCCGTTCAGTGCTGAAAAGCTGTTCAGTGAGAGAAAATGTACCTGTCTTAAAAAATATCACAAGCTGTGTAAGACTCAGATGGATGGAGTTTAATGGATGGCCATATCTGACCTCAGGACGTTATGCTGTGCCAATGTTATTACTCAATAGACTGTGAACATCTCATTGGACAAGGACAAATTCCTAGAGCCAAGTGTGTAGAAAGATTTTGTGCTGTGCTTCATGACCTTTTGTGCTGTGATTATGGTTCAAAATGCAACTCATTACAATTGATCTTGGGAAGTGCTTTAAAAAAAAAATTGAAACAGCTGAGCAGTGATGGTGGCCGAAGCTGATTACTTGTTTGTGTCTTTTTCTTAGCGTTTCATAGCGTTAGGATAATGATAATCTTTCAAGTACATTTGTTTTCATGTTGTATTGACCTTATCTCAGTTGTGGATCTGTGATTTCTGCAGTATTTCCTCTAGTGATTCCACTTGGTGTCTGAGAAGGAAATACTGACATCAGATTAGAAGCTCAGCAGCCCATTAAGCCTGATGTCTTTTATAGTAACAGTGGTGGAAGACAAATGTGTGTGAACCGAACTAAAAAAAACCATCTCAGATAAGTGAAGTAACAGAATCAATTATGCAGGATTTTTTAATCTATTGTTACTGCTAGGTCTGTTTATGAGTATTCGAATACCAGGTTAACTGTTTACTGAAATTAATATGACAAGTAAGACAGCTTGTTGTGTTACCCAAAACTGAAAATCCCTCTGTTTTGAAAATGTTTTGGAAAACTTTACCTCTGCCTGTTACAGAGACTCCTTCCCAAAATGCTACATCCCTGCGAATGAGTTGTTACTATAGAAAGAAAATGTATCACTGCTCAAGTATTTGTCAAATGCACATTAAATCAGTGAGAAACTATGAGAAAGAAAAGCCACATCCTGTAATATTTTGATGCAGAGAACAGCACTGTTGTATTGTGCATCAGGACTAAATAGGCGATTTTTACTCTCACACAGGGATTAGATAGGAACGTTGGAGGATAAAAGAGATGCTGCATGCCCCAGGACACTACACTGTTCTCGTAAGGAGTGTTATAATTCAGTGGTTTAGTAAATATAACACGCTGTCTGTACGGACCATCAGATTATAATAAACGTGAATTGCAACTGTAATCACATGTTTGATAATCCAGTGAGTTTTTTGTTCCTAAACTCTGTGGCAGTTAGAACTTTCATGATGTTTGAATTTGAACTGATGCCAGAGCATGCATTTTTACAGCAAGGCCACAGGCTGAAATATTGAGCTGACATCCAGTAAAACTAACATTCAATGAAGCTTTTTCCGTCTATTCATTATTACTCTATATTGTGTCTGTTACAAACAGGAGGAAAGTTTAATTGCAGTGGAAAAATTATATTTGATTATGGCACATTTAAAATGCATTTTTTTCCTCACTTTCCTACATAGCAATTAATATCCATTCATTAACTCTTGTGCATGTTCGAATATTAAAATTAGGCAGTGTGCACATACCTAATTGTTTTGAATGTCTATACATATGTAAATATTATTTACACTGCAGCTGCGTATAAAAAGACTTTAAAAGTGCTGTAATTTGTTATGTAAAGCATTTGTTACAACGGAGCGTCTTCTAGTTCTGTGGTGTTTGCCACTGCTTGTCATTTGATAAGAATGGGCGGTCTGTGCATATTAATCATTGCATGAATACGGACCCAGGCTGATTTGCATTGTGCTGGCTTCGAAGCTGTTATATAGAGCAGTGAGGGGAAAGAGAGAGAGAAAAAAGGAGGGAAATGGAGTGGGCTTTGTCATGCTGAAAAGCCACAAACCCCCTCCAGCTCTGAAAGACTTTCTCCTCACTGAAGGAGTGGGGTCGGCTAAAGTCGCAGGTCGACTGGCTCATGAGTAGAGTGCAGACGTTAGAGAACTGAACCTCCAATTCTGGACCAAGCACTTGTCCATCTTAGCCCTTGTGCAGTGACACAGTGCTTGTGTTGGTTCTGGTGCCTGATCTGAAACTATTCTTCACTTTTCCATCACAGAAAGATGGCTTTAGGTAGGGATTATTTTGTCACAATGGCAACAACTCAAGCAATTCTTAAATAACCAAGATTAAAGGTACAGTCATTGATTTTTATGCCAGATCACTGACCTTATTTGGACCACAACACAGATCGGGGATACTAAATAAACAATTAAATAAAAAAAAATCACTAAAACTTTTGAAATTGTAAAATATAGTGTCATTTGTTCATGCGAAAACCAAGGGGGCGGCAAACGTTTGTGCTTAACTCTAACCCACATTAGCATTCAGGTGTTGTGTCTGAGGCAGGGCATGTGCATGTGCTATATTTGGGGGCGTGGCTTTGGAGGGAACACTGAAAGAAGGATCTGTATTTGTTTGGATTTTGAGGTTTAAAACAGCTAGCTTCAGCTAATGCGTGTGAATCTGTGCCATTTTACCAGCATTAGCAACAAACGGAATATAGCCTCATTTTTGCAGCTACACACCAAGAATAAAAGCTAAAATTACTAAACAATAGAAGCCGACAGATTCAAACTTATCCCATTACGAATTTGTACAAATTTGAAAGAACAAGCATGGAGTGGTTGCATTCTTTCCCTTTCCTATGAAATTTCCTTAATTCCTAAGGAAAGGTACGAACCCTGTTTTGATCCTGAGTTCAGGTTGCGGTCTGTATGTTCTCACCATGTCCTTATGCCTACCTATGCTTAACTTGGAAACAGTTACAAAATTTTCAAGTTTGAGAACTAAAGCCAGCTGTAAATTGAATAAAATCCTCGACTGTTGTTACTATTTTTATATTGTGCATTAGGAAACTTCTGATTATGTATCGGTTTGTCTTTTAAAACAGTTAAAACACTAGGCTGGTCCTTAAAAAGATTCACTTGTTGTCTGGATCAGCACCAAATCGAGCATTAGCACTGTGACAGTGGAAAAGGGAGTATCTTTTTCTCTTCCTGTTTCTCTCCCTCTGTTTCTATTTTTCCCTGACCTACTCTCTGGTTGACTGTCTATCCATCTCCTCGTCTCTGTTCTCCTCTGTGGCTGGTGGATGTTGATGTGTATTGAGTTTGGGAACCGTGATTCCAAGTGACTCATCAGTCTCTGATGTAATACCTAGCAATGGTGGCTCGCTCATCCTGTGGCGTTGGACAGCTCCTGACGAATGTCTCGCTATGTTTGAGTGATGAGCTGAGGGTGCTGTATTTGCTTTGTGTGTTCTTTTGGGAGTTTAATTTCACCTTATGGTTATTAATATCACATCAGAAAGAAATTACATCCTCTTGGATGTCACATTGTGGATTTTTGATTTTGGGGTTTCTTTACAGACAAGGACATTACAAGATATTAAACATAACTTGGATGCAGGAGTAAAAATGTGTTTCTTTTGTTCCATTCAACAGAATGGCCCATTAGGGTTAAAGGTCATACACATGCAAGTTTCAGTTAGCTGTAAGTGTTTTTTGTAGTTTGTCATTCAGTCTTCATTTACAAATAACATCCTTCATTAGCAAAGACTGGATTCCGTACAGCGCAAGCAGCTGAAAGACCAATCTGACTTTGAACAGACTCTTTTACTGTGAAAGACAAGCGAGCCCATACAGACAAAGCTGACCTCATCCTCTTTGGCCCGGGGTTACTGGGTTTTGTTATGCATGTGCAATACTGTTATACAGCATTCATGAAATGCATTAAAAGGGACAGTGGGTGGCTCGGTGGTTCAGGTTTTGCGTAAGCGCCTGGAAAGTTGTGAGTACAAAAGTCTTTGAGGGCCACTGTTTGGCCCTTGAACGAGACTCTTAACCCTCAACTGCTCAGCTCTGTTGTGAGTCTGGAAAGTTGTGAGTACAAAAGTCTTTGAGGGCCACTGTTTGGCCCTTGAACGAGACTCTTAACCCTCAACTGCTCAGCTCTGTGCTTGATGTGGATTGTGCCTCATTTGTAAGGAATGGCCAAATTATAACATTTGAAGGGGGGATGCAGAGTTCAAGCAATGAGGTACCCACCTGTGGAAACAAGGATATGTTCCTAAAAAGGTTTGCTCATTGCCAGAAATAGTGCTGAATCAATCAGCATTGTCTAATGTAACATTCTTATCAGTGATCTGTACCCTAATTAAAGATAAAGATAACTTCTATAATATTATAAACTTGAAGTTACTGGTTATGGCTGGTTATCGTCCTTGCTTCTTTTTAAAACTATATAGCATTTGCATTTTAAGTTCTGCAGGCCCATCAATCACAAAGCTATGAAATTACATTATTCACTGGTATTTCCACCACATAGGTGCTGCTCCTCGTACGAATAGATAAATATCTGCTATATATCAGTGTAACTGCCTCCACCAAATAAGCGGGGTTTTTCATGCTAGGGAGGACGTTTTGCAAGGGATTTTTAATGATTCATCATTTTTAGTCATTCCTAACATGACTAACTATAATTTTCAACCTTATTTTGTCTCACCAAGAGTAAAAGGCAAAGCTCCAAGTAGAACATTTGCAGTTCATTTCAGTGTTTGGACTAGTGTCCACTGCTACATGCTCTTCTCATGGGGTGGTGTGATGCAGCCTGACACGAAGTACAGCTACTGTCACTCTGAAGTTGATTATTTTCCAATAATAGCACATCCCAGTTTTTTTTTCTTTCTCCTCTTATACCACAGCAATTTGTCAAAATATATTTTTTTTAATTTAGCAATGATATGTCTTACTTTCTTATCCATTTCTAGTTAAGTTTAATGTTGTGGAACATCTGCAAAACACCTCTATTTTTTTCTCTCTAGAAGTTGTTAAGACAAAAAAAATGCTCTTGTTTATGTTACCAAGAAATTGTACATAAAGAAGCCCTCCGTCCTGAAGACTTTCTCATAGTTGAAAACTTAAACTTAACTACTTTATCTCTGACATTGGAGACACGTTCCAAAAATGTTCAATAAATGTCTTCTCACAGAAAAACTGTTAACGTGGAGCATCTACCATCCAAGTTCCCATGCAAGCTGTTACTATAGAAATGATAATGTATTAGAATGAGTGCATTAATATAAACCTGAGGTTTGAATTACAGCTAGAGCTGCTGTTAAATATATTAAATATTAATCAACATTGAGAATTTAACAACGCTGTGGTTTAAGTGCATTTTAATGGCTTATGTACGAACCCACGAAACAGGATTTTCTAGGCACTGAACTTTTAAATTAGTGCATAGTAAATACTATTAAGTATTAGGTCATAATGTGCTATTTTACATACAGTGTTATTTATTCTATCAAGCTGGGCCATTTGCTCTTCACAAACATCATTATTTAGGACTAATATTTACATTGTTGTAGGAGCACTGAAAGTATTCTTCCTTTCGCACATATGCTCTGAATAGGAGATGACAAACGTGTCTAATGAAAGTGCACATGCTTGTAAAGTCCTTATCTGATATGTATGTGGGGTGTCAAATTATCCAGACATGCAGTATGGACAGCGAGAGTGTTTATTTTTATTTGGATATTGAGGTCAGTAGATCATTGCACTAGTGACCCAGCTAGTGCTAATGCAGGATTTAGTTACACTCTTTTTCAGTCCTTTCCTGTTAAAAAAATATGTTTAAATTTCATAACCAACATAGTAAGAGATGCTAGGAAGGGCCGCTTTATATCAGCATCTATTTCTTTAATAGCGAATAGCATCACTGAAGGAAACATCATTGACATTTGATCTGCTGCTTGTATAAAATTGCAGTGGAGAGCACCATGCAATGCAATAGCACCATGTGCTATTCTACTGTATTATTATTTACCTCTACAATCTCCTGGCACAAGCCCTCAAGCATCCCGCTGAGGCTGGGGAGCGTGATGTTATCTCTGTGATTGCCTCCTCACCTTTGATCGCTTTCCGTGCGCCTCTCTATACTCCGCCACCCTTCGTGCTGCCTTGTGTCACTCCTCCATTGCCACTGCAATACGTCGTAATCACAGTGCACGGCTTGAATATCAAGATGCTAACCATTAAAGTAAATAATAGTGCTGTTTCTAACAGTTAGTCTTGAAATATATGCTTGGTGAAGCCCTTTCTGGCTGTAATATTACAGTGTTATGAAGATGATGACTCTAGTTTATGTTGCCAAATGTCGATAACTTTTGGACCATTAATTCAGGCTTCAGGCAAAACACAAGTTGTCTGCTTTATTGTCCGAATCCCACGTCTTTTTCGTGTTTTTTTTTTGTAAAGATTCCAGGCATGACATTGCCTGCTGAGATGAAAACTCCTTCTGTATCTACTCTGGCCAAAGGAGTTTAGAGGCTTTAGGTGATTAGGAGAAAAAAAAATAGTCTCCTCTCCCTTTTCACTCTGTAGGACGATGGTGCTTTAAGCAACAAAGGTTACGGATTAAGAATAAAGTATGGCTTTTTTTCCATGTGGTCATTTCTGTAAGCACCCTTGATCACGAAGGTATGAAATTACTTTTCCAAGTATAAAAACATTACCCTGGATTAGGCATTCTGGAAAGATGTTTTTATAACCAGAGTTCTCATTCCTGCATATATCCTGTGGCTTTTGGTAGCTGAGGAGGCATCAGTGAGATCACTGCTAACAAAAAGCCCCTGAGTTTGGACATCTGTTTAGGTTTTAGGAACAAAGAGATGTCAAGCTGCAGATAATTGATAAAGGTTTCTAAGATGGATGGGCACTTGTGACTCTGCGAAGATTCTGCTATGGTCACAGATTTGATTTCTAAAATGGTATTTTTGTTCGTTCATGCTATTGTGATTACAGCCTTCATTGAATTTGGTGATTGATTGGATGCTGGGAATTTTAGGCAGCTGCCTATAACTGTGCATGCACTAATTATTAAAAAAAATTCAGTTTCCCTACTTTTCAGATATCTTGCCCCAGCAGTTCTTGAAACTGTTAAAAAAAAACAAAAAAAAAAAAACAGTTGGGTGTTGATTTTTAATGCGTTGCCGAGTCTCAGACTGGAGCCAGGTGGAGAAAATCTATTAAGATTGACAACCGTTTAGGGTGAAGCCGGTGAATGTGGAGCAGATTGCTCTAAAAGCCTGCCGGAGACCGTTGGTCTTTATGGCTCCGAGGCCTCCTCATTTGTTCGTCTGTCTATGACTGGGCCAGATGGTGTGGTGTGGGCGAGATGTGGGCTGTGTCAACAGAGTAACAACTGTCAGTGTAATGTTAGTCACCATGTCTCTGTAGTGCTGTCTTCAAATTCAGAGCCTTGAAGCCAGCAACATCCGTTTCTGCACTTTATATATTAGACTTCTGGACAGATGCAAATATCCTAACATTTGTTATATGGATTTCTGTCAATGACAAGATGCAAGTATGTAAACTTGGTATGTGTTTTAATGGGGTAAATTCAGGAATCGTAGTCCATGTCTATATCGGGCTTCAAAAAAGTGACAGGTTAAGAAAAAACTAGGAAAACATGCAAGGATCTAAATGAGGAGTGCATTGAACTAAGAAACAGAAATCATGGCTCAGATTTAAGAAAAGCATGATAAGACTTTACAGTGAACAATAACACACAAAGGATATAAAAAGACAAAGTAATCAAAAGTAACACAAAGAAGGTGAACACAGTTGGGCAACAAACCAATGACAGGACAGTGATGAAGACAGGACTAGAAAAGAAACAAAAACAAACACTAGTGAATGGGAACCACAACACAAAGGGGAATTTTTTCCATAATTTTTTTTTGCAAACACTGAAAAAAGACTTAACAAAATTAAGATGATTCATTGGGCCTGTATTTACAAAAATACAAATCTATATATGAAATCGAAATATCATGATAAATATCCTAAATGTGGAAAAGTTTCTCTTCCAGAATACGATAAATGCACCATTATCATCATCAGTTTGGATTTGCGTAAATATGTATCAGCCTGATTGAAGGATTATCTACCAATCCCATTATGATACCATTCAATATTATTGTGAATAATACTACTTAAATAGTACCTTGTTTTAATTTGTCTTTAGAAATTCTGAAATCCACTGGATGCATTTCATTTAATTTTATTTAACATACTTGATTAAAAAAAAACAACCTACAGAATGGGCACTTTGGAAAAGGACACTAACAAGAACAGGTCTTGAGAATATATCAAAGGACATAGTAGTTTGTGCCATTCTATAGGAGAACTCATTAGAAATCCAAATCACCAGAGCAGGCAATGTTTGACTACCAGTTCTAACCAGCTTCCACAGCCAGTGGCTGTGGAGTCAACATTAATCATCCTGTCAGATCTTGAGAGTGCAAATTATAACCAAAACCACCCCAAAATGTCAAGAGAAAAGAATGTGATAGAAGACGCAGGAGTAAACTGGACCCCATTCTGGATGGTTAAACTCCAAAGCTTGCTCAACCGTAGCAGAAATCAGGCCTGGCTGGCTTTTCAAAGACAGGCCAGTTTGAAGAACTCTCATTAGAAAAGCTGCTCCCATTGTTTATGGGTCTTAATGAGTATCACAGCAAGGAGCCAACTGAAAAAAGGGGAGGCCACTGTCCCAGTTCAGAATGGAATAAGGTTACTCTTCCAGTGGACAGAGCACCGTGTCTCTCCTCGGCTTTTGTGCTGATGGGACCCCAGGACTCTTGCTCTCATTAGTGTTATTGAGAAAGACAGTCTCTGGACACCAGTTTACCCAGGATAAGGAAAAGCCTTAATTAGTTCATTCCCCAACATGGTGATCCAGCTCCACAAAGCTTAGTGCCAGTTGAGGACATCCTGTACTGTTCTCGCACTCCTTATTACCAAGGCGAATCCATTTTAACACTCAAATTTGACGAGCACATTAAGTGCATCTTTTTCTGTACTTGTTTATTAGTCAGCAGAAGGTAACTTCAAGAGCTTCAAGAGGCCACACATAAGGAGACATTGACCAATGGGCATACTGTTATTGTCACTTCTTTTTTTTTTTTTTAACCAAGTTTGTGAGTTGTGTGCAGTGTGACTAGAGCTAGGAGAGCACTGTGCCACTAGAAATAAGTACAAAATACATCAACATGTCATGGTCCTCATTTATTTTTTCAGTAAAGTTGTATGTAAATGTTATTTGTAGACAAAACCAAACTAAAAAAAAAAATCCTGCCAGATTTACAGAAAGTTGCAGAAAGACAGATTTTCTTCATGCTCACGTGTGCGTTGATAAATACTAATCACCTGTAAATTACTAAACACATTCACAGCAAAACTGATTTACATTCAGAGACGCCCACGAAACTCCATAAATAGCAATGCTTACAGAGAACTGAAAGCAACAAAATAATGACTAAACAGTGATTTAAATTCCCGATCAGTTGAGCTTTACATTAATGTGTCTCCTTATACATAAATTTACACAAACGGTTAAAATAACCACAAATGGTTATTTTCAAACTTATTGGTTTTACTGCGAACCAAAATATTGCGCATACTTAGAAAACTGTACTTTAAATTTTCTAAAGGAGCTTAGCATTAAAATAATGATCATACTCTGACTAGTACTGAAATCTGAAAATGATTGAGCTACAAAACACCATTTTGTTTGACTTTACTTCCAAATCTTCAATATCAAGCAAAAGAATTGAGAAACTTGAGCAAACCACTGTAGCCTAAACATCATAATGAAACCCAGCATGAAATAATGATAATAGACTGACTCATTAGACAACATCCAATTGTGTCAATGAGCCTTGGCATACATTGTACTATTCTGCATGATGTCTGTTCTGAACCTTTAAAATCTTGTAAAAATAAAAGAAATGAAAAATTAAAGCCTCCAGCAACACGGTTTCAAATGTGAAAAACTTCGTCATACTAAAGATCTTTCACTAAATAAGCATTTACCAATGGTACAGTCAAGAAATATATAAATCTGAATAGGATTTAATTACAACAAAAAGCTACAAAAAAGTCATATTTGCTGCGTGCTCAAATCTGTATAGGTATGTTAGATCATGTCTAGCAGCGTAAGCAACTTTAGAACAGTACTAGTGCTCAAAAAGCATGACGAAATGACAGAAGCTTCCTCTGCATGTTTTTACATGTGTCTCATGAACATTTATCAAGTTAGATATAAACAAATTTATTCATAAATTGTTCACAGGAGCATTTACACAAGAAATATGGTATTCCTGAAAATCTAAAGGTACATGAAAGTATGATTATTTCATGATGTACGCATGATGTTCTGCATGCCAAGACTCATCGAGAATTCTGGGCCTGATAAATCAATTTACTGTAGTTTCCTCAAATTTTCTTTCACATGATTTTGAAGGTTCTGAAATGTCTTATGGGTCAGTCTCTGATCATTATTACATTAATTGTTTTCTCGAACTTTTTTTTTTTTTTTTGTCAAAAGTTTGCCAAAAGAACTAAAGTCACACAACATAGTATTGTAAGCCAAGGCTCATTAAAAATTTGATGTCTGAAAAATAAAAATAGTCTACTGTGATTTCATTGACTTTCTTTCTTCAATAAAAGGCACACAATATGGCACACTGTACACCAAGGCTCTCTGACAATTTCATTATGAGTCAGTTTATGATCACTATTTCATGCTGTGCTTCATTGGAACATTTATTGAAGTATTTTGTAGGTTCAGACCAGAACATAAGGAACTCAAAATAGCACACATGCTGAGGCTTATTTATAATTTGATGTCTGATGACATCAGTCTGTGATCATGCTTTCATGCTATGAAAGGTACAGTTTAGATGTATTATTTATGATTTTGACCACTTGCTACGGTGATACGGGAGCCATCTGAATACTGAAAGTGTTCAGACCAAATGTGAATAAAATCTGCATGGTGGAAAAGCCAATTCACTGAAGGGGAAAGGACATGGGACAAAAAAGATGCCCCTTTGCTCCTGGTAGAACTTTTACCTATGAAATAGTGAACCTTGGTCTTGTGAAGAAGGCAGGGTGTGGTCTCTTTAGTTGGTAAAAAAATGGAGTAAATGCTTATTATTAAGTAGTGGTCACACTGAGAATTTGCCTTTCTATTTTCTTACTGTTGTTTGGCGTACATCTGAAGAAAAGCTTTCTTGTCTATAAATACTGTATATGCCAAAGCTTTTTTGGTAAAATTTCTCTCTGCCAGCTAGAATTTTCTTGTTAGCAATGTTGACACCTTTGTGCTATGATTCTTTACGGTTTTTTTTGTTTTTTTTTGAGATTCACCTCCTCACCAAAGCTCGTGCCTCCATCAAGCAAATTTGACTCAGACACAGACAGTCAGTAACAGCCGTCTTGTGCTAGACAGGGAGTTGGTGTGTGTAGTTATTGTGTTTCTGGGCAACAGAGTGACAGCTGTGCATTGCTTTGTAATGAAGGGACAGGAGGATGAAAGGCGAGTGTCCAGGGGAGAGGCAGAAAGAGATGGCTATTTGGCTACAGCTGTGTTTGAGTAGTCACTATCACTATTCAGTCACTAGGATGCCTCTTTCCTTTAAATGAAACATAATTCCTTTCTGTGTTGTTGAAAAGCTACAAGAGTATATGTTAAGAATTTCTTTAAAGGATGTCACATTTATCATTGTCGTAACTACGCTAGCTATTGTTACATGCCGACCTCTGGCTGTGATCATTACTCAGGATTTCAGCTCAGACGAAATGATTGCAGTGTGACTTTTTGCAACGATGACAGATGATGCAGGCGCTGGAGATGAGTGCACGAAACACTCGTGTCCTTATTGTTACTCAGAAAGGACACCGTATTGACTGTCCATAGCAGACACGAATCTGTCAGAAGAGCGGCTGACCGATAATGGACTCGCAGAGGTTAGACTGGGTGCGAGTAAGAATATGGGACACATGCAGCCTCATTCATCATTGACCCTCTATTTGCTCCCGGCATGTTGTGTATGGAGGCTAGCAGGGGAGCGGAAAGCTGGTTTTGCAATTCATTTGATGGTTTCTAATATTATCCATCATTATCTGGGCATCTCTTATGCGGCAATTCTTAACTCTACCTGTGTGCATGTGTTGTGTGGAGATGAGGGAGCGATCCCTTTTATCAAATTTATTTACATTTTTATACAGATTTTATCAAATGTAAGGCATAGTCATGTTATCTTGTTATTTAGAAGGTGCAGTTAGATTTTATGAAACAATTTCGGCCAGTTAGGCCAAGGAGAACAGTTACTTGTCGAAATATCATAAACTGCTTTACAGAGAAAAACAGTTCAGTGCAATGAGCCGTTTGGGAGCCGAAAGAACCGACTGTTATTGGTGAGCTGAGCCAAATGATCCGACATAGTGAAATTCCCTTCACTAATGTGCACTCTTTACTGGGAGAGTATATTGATATGTGTTATATGATACAATACAAAAACAAGTAATGGTTTAATACATTTCAATTCACTACAGATCCTGTATGCTTCAGTTCAGCACCACTACGATTGGATTCAGACCTGACCCAGTATGATTCATTTCAGTTAAATTTAACATGTATTTTATGTCCATGTTTTGACTTGGTAAGGAACAACAGTTTCAAATATTTCTTCACTGTCTGTATTTTGTCTGAGAATTGGTACTACATTACTACATAAATCCTCTCCCCAAATCTTTGCTTTTTGTACAGCGTGTGGATGCATGTGGACCAAATTTCAATAAAATACTGTCGAGTCTGTGTTGTGTATCTGGGTTCCAGCTATCATGTGTCTGAATTTAACATTTTCTGTAATGCTTTAGGGTTGCATGTTCTTGCAAATAAAGTAACCGATTGCTTCAGTTATTGCCTTCAACTGGGTAGTGTGGGGTAGTGAGCTCTGAAAGAAACTGCTAACGCTAGCATTACCTGTTGCACCTTTAGCTGCAGGCTCACTTTCAGTTAACATTACCTCATGCTGCCTTCGTAGATGTGTAGCAAGGTTTGTGATGCAGTAAATGTATTTTATGGCAGTGTTGCATATAGTTTTGCATATAGCAGTGCTTTTGTCGAGACTTCCTGCTGAGCTTATTGAATCCAAATTAGGTCCACAGTTTTGATCTAATACTTAAGATGCTCTCTCACGGGTGTTGATTTTCAATAGCAGTAGCATTTTTTTAAACTGTTTTCATTATCAATCTGAAACAGATCTAGGCAGCTGTATTGGAGAGTATTTGACCAGTTTTCCAATTTGAATCTTTTTGTCATGAGCGGTGAGTAGAGACGGATGCAACTGCAGTAAAAGGTGTTTTATCAGCGAGGCGGACAGACAAATCCAAACATGAATCCAACTCGAGAACGGGAAATAGGCAGAGGTCAGGCAATCAGCGAACAATGATATTCAGGATATTCCAAACACACAAAAGAGGAAACAGAACTGGATCGAGACCTTGATTGTCGCTACGCAAAACAGACGGCACGGCAAAGTCAGGCGAACATTCACTGAACATTACTTAGCACAGGACAAAGACACATGGGGGTGTCTTTATGCAAACTATCCATCCATCTATCCATTGTCTGTACTGCCTATCCGACCCAGGGTTGCGGGGGAGCCTGGAGCCTATCCCAGGGGACTCGGGGCACAAGGTGGGGGACTCCATGGACTGGGTGCCAACCTATCGCAGGGCACAATCACACACAGATTCAAACACCCATTCACACACACTACAGACAATTTGGAAATGCCAGTCAGCCTACAACGCATGTCTTTGGACTGGGGAAAACCAGAGTACCCGGGGAGAACATGCAAACTCCATGTACACCTCCTCCCCAACCCTGGAGGTTCGAGGCAAACGTGCTAACCAATAGCAATACAAGGGCGGAGACAGGACATGAATCAAATCAAAACAGTGCCATAGTGCTGCCGGCTGTTATGCGTGCTGAGCGCTTCTACTTTCAGCGCTGGGCACGAGGGAGATATCCGTGAAACTTTTTTTCTTTACACTCCTACTCTTTACAGCTTTTCGAGTTTATTCACACCATTAAGGTGTAGTAACAGCTCTTAATACAATATTTAATACAGTACATTCGAGCCAGTACAGTAATTGTTCCATTCCAAATAATACTTTTTGACAAAGCTGTCTGAACTTATGAATGTTTAATTAGAAGCTTCAATAAGGTCTAGTCTTGAATCTGAATATGAATAAAATAATTATCCCATTTCCAGTTTAATAGTAGGATGAGTTTGCTAAGCAAGTCATGGAAAAAAAAAATTAGCAGAGACATTCTTGTTTTCATAAAGATTTCATCTTTATTAATTATAATAATAAATCTAAAACAGAGAACAAACTAGGGTAGTTAGTTAGCTGATACTACCTAGGAAAAAAATCACTCCAGAGAACACTTTTTCTAATGAAAGAGCAGTGAAGGTAGTTATAAAAAACAAAGAGTAAAGAATTACAGTACAAAGTAGTTTATTATATGTTAAAATGTTAATATTTTTGTACAGAAAGTTTTCCATATTTAAACATTTTTTTATGCGATACTATTCTTTTCCTGGCACTATGTTAGCAAACTGAATATAATGATACATATTATGAATTATGAAAATGTATTTTGGCCAGCACTATTTCCAACATTCGTTAATTAAAAGATTAAAACCCATACAGTGAAAAATGTACAAAACATAAAGCCATACTAGAATGCATTAAGCAGTTCATGCGTCAGAGCTGACATTTTCCAACCTACAATTCACCAGGTTTATGAATGATCAGGGATCTACTTAACGAAGCAAAAATATGATAAATAAGCAGAGAAATATCACCGTCCCTAAGGACTGTGCTCCTGGAGCCAGCTACACCGCTGTGGAACCAGGAGGGCTTGACATCCTTCTGCCAGGAGAGTATTTACACACTGGTGTGTGGATGAATAATTAAATGAATTCTTAAATAATAAATAGTGAGCCTACTAGTTCAGTCTGTGACTCAGACTCTCTATTCGGGCAGCTGAGGGAGGAGGCTGGCGGTATCTGGGGGACCGGGGGTCTTGGCAGCTCTGGTGCCAGGTGAGCGTAGCAGATGGCCTGGCGCCAGCCCGACGTGTGACTACTCTCTGGGAGACGCACTTTCCCTGGTCCACAGGGAGCCAGACGAGACTGCAGTCCTGAATCACTAGCTCCACGGGGGCAGCCATCGTCTGCCTGGCCTCACCTGTGACACTGAGTCAGCGTGGCAGCTTGGGGTGGATGATGTAGGGAGGGGGGGTTTATGGCGCAGACACAGAAACAAGCACCTTTGTCTTTTTGTCAGAGCATAAATTAGATCCCGTATTCAGCTTTTTCCAAAGAGCAGGCTTAATTAGGTAAAAGATGCATGAAGCATTTCAGGTATACAAATTAGCTCAATTTCCATGATGGTGGGCTGTTTCTTCAGAGCAACACCGGAGGCTGAGGAAAAGCTCAGGGGCGACACAGAGGCTTGGCGCTGGCTGCACATTATAAGTGTCTAGCAGTGTCTCATAGGGACGCCATATTCACTTAGGCATTGTTTAAGGGCTTTGTTTGCCATGGCTTCTCACGCTACCTGTTATTACAAGATACAATCCGCTCTTGGACTTCAGGGTGGCTTAATGATGTCAGGCTTTATCGTCTCTTTTTTAATCTCCAGCTGCAGGGGCAAACATTGCAGCTTATTCTACTTAAGGAAGGATAAGTATACATATAAATATAAATAAATGAGAGAAGTAACACTCTAATGTGATGTTTTGATGTTTTTCTGTGCATTTTACGTTAAACAATCACAATTTCCTTTTAATGAATTCAGAGCATAGTAGACCCAGGCTAATTTAATACATAAGCCTGTATATAATGCATTACATTACTCTAGACCTACATTCTAGCTAGCAAGTCATAAATAAAGAATGAAGCATGGTGGAGTGTAAGCGGGGTGTAAGCACAAATCAATTGGTGAGATAGCAGGTAGGTGTGGAGGCATTTCTGTCTGCTGGCTCCATAACGTATGTTCATAGAGCCTTGCATTTTTAATGAGAGTAAAGCTATAAAAATGTTCTTAGGCCACATTTAGCAGTTTGTAGGCAATTAATTATTCAAGATAGATTATTTTAATTGGTTAAAATTGACACATTTGGTGTAGTTCAATAGCGATATTGGATATTGGATATTTTGGACAACATTGTTGAGGAAAAAGATATAGAGATTTGGTGTTCGTCCTAATCTACGCCTACGGATGTGGAATGATTTATACTGGCCTTGTAAGACTGATGTAAGACTGATGTCTGATGTTATTAAACAATGTGCTTTTTTTCCTCTATGTGAGATTGTGTGTGAATGTTGCTAATTTAGTGGAGGGTTAAAAAAAATACAGTTTCAGTAAACCATTTTATCATTTACTTACTCTTTGGATAATAGAATGAGTAAAAGGGAATCATCTAACCGATAGGCTACATCCAAAACCACATACAACTTCCCTAAATAGTGTCACCTTTTTCTTTGCCTCACCCTTTCTCTCTCTCTCTTCCCCTGGAGTGTTCTCACACTGTCACTCCTGTCCTAGCTTCTGGCCCAGCTCCTAAAATAGCACCAAGCGAAATGTGTCAAGGTTAGATTGAAACAGCTTATCCCTGTGAGATTTATTAAACACGACTACTTTCTGGTCTTGGGAGATGTGATAAATCATTGACAGAGGAATTTATGCGTGGGCTTCAGATGAGATTTAACCTTGTTATGCTGAAATGAGTCATAATGCTTCCCCGTTAAGCAGGGCAGTGTTTTTTTACAGGAGCACGTAATACTTTGCAAACAACGAGCTAGCTAGTTGAAATTATACAGTTATGACTATGGGTATGCTCAGAATACTAAATCTTTCATACTCCAGTAATACTAATGAGCTTCGAGTAGTCCCCTAATGCACACAAGATGTACACTACATGCCCAAACAACATTTGCTTTTTAAAAATAGACAAGTAATACGTAGGAATGAAACACTTGGGTGTGCAGTTGGAGGAAAGTATGTGATGTGGAGGACTGTTACCACTTCAGACTTGATCCTTTTCCAATATCAGCACGTCTTCAAGTGTTTTATTCCTCTCATACCACAGCATACATTTTATCCATTCATAGTTATGTTTAATGTTGTGGGACGTCTGCAAAACAAGTTGGTTCCTGTTATCACTTCTGTTATAGCAGCTATAAATAGTTGTTCCCTCATCAGCCTCTCTCGTCTCACTTTCCTGAAGTTAACATAACAAAAAAAAAATGCGATTTGTTACAGAGAAATCGGAAAGCTCTCTGCCCTCATTGGTACTGGAGACTCCTTCCAAAACTGTTAAATAAACGTCTCCTCAAAGAAAACTTCACCATATCAATATTACACACATTTTTAAAATCCGTTTATGTGCAGCATCTTCCATATTGTTAATATATTTACTATATTGTTACTATAGACATGATAACAGAGTGTGGGCATTAATATAAATCAGAAATGAGAATACAACAGCACTATGATATACATTAATAGCGTATAGTTGCCAGTTTTGCATCTTGAAAAAATGACAAGCTAAGCCTTTTAGCGTAAAATAATCCAATCACAGGTTTGGAGAAGCGTGGAAGGAAATTCTGTCTTTCACTCTGGGCTTAAAAGTCAAAACAACATGCAATTAATCTTGCTCAGGAATTCTCTCATGCACGCACAAATAAACTGGTAGATTATTACAACACACTGGGTGTTCTCATTCTTGAACACTTTCATTTTTGCATTGAGCATTGAAAACGGAATAAAAATATTAAACAGATATTATTTCCAATGTTCTTATTTGCCTTTTCTCCCAAACATTTATTAACAGGTCAACTTATATTGTAGGGATGACTCAAGATTTTCAAGAAACTGTTTGAAAAAGTTTTTTTAATAAAATTTTTTTTATTACGAGTAGGTTTATTATAATTAATTAACCTTATAATCACCTGAGCGGATTAGTCAGAGGCTGGATTTGCCGGTTTGGCCCCATACAAAATGTTATAACCATCATCAAAGATTCCTTTGTGGAAAGTACAAAGCAAATCTTTAACTGAACATAGCACCAAATATGAAAATTTTCAGACAGTGCCTAAAAAAAATGGAACAGTAGTTCATTTTGAATACCTTGAACATTGAATAGTAGTGCCTGAAATGTCTAAAAACGCAGCTCTATTGTTCCCTTCCCTTCCCCTGTAACATTGCTTTCGATTTTCCAGTACAAATCTATGCATGCAAGATATGATTTAAATTTCCAACTGTTATTCTTCACCACTAAGTGTTAAATTTGGAGTTTGTTAACCAGTGAACAACTGCCCAATGTTAAAAAGCAAAGAACTTATTCACCACATGGCTGAAAGTTTATGGACACCTGAACATCATACCCATATGAGGTTCCTCCTCAAACCTTTGCCACAAAGCTGAAAGCACACAATTGTCTAGAATGTCTTTGTATGCTGTAGCATCACAATTTCCCTTCACTGCAACTAAGGATCCCAAACCTGTTCTAGCATGACAGTGCCCCCGTGCACAAAGCGAGCTCCATGAAGACATGGTTTGCCAAGTTTGGAGTGGAAGAACTCGCCTGCGCAGAGCCCTGACCTCAACCCCACTGAGCACTTCTGGGGTGAACTGGAATGCCGACTGCTCCCCATGTCTCCTCGTCTGCCATCAGTGCCTGACCTCATGAATGTTCTTGTGGCTGAAAGGGCAAATCTCCACTGCCACGCTCCAAAATTTAGTGGAAAGCCTTCCTTGAGTAGAGGAGGTAGAACCTAATCTTGGTCAAAACCAGATTTTTCATCCTTTTTTGGCTCTTTTCAGCCATAGCAACAACTGTCAGGGTTCTCAAACTACTGCACACATGTTGGAAAAAACTTCTTAGGTTAAACAAGCTGTTCTCAAACTGGGCATCACAAGGAGGCATAAATGGGGTGCATTAAAATCTTTGAATTTTTATTTTGTCAATTTTAAAAAGCAGCTTGTGGAGGGACGCAGTGACTCTTACTATCCATAAAGGCCTTTGAAAAAAATAAAAATAAAAAAATGGAGAACTGCCGAGTTAAACAACATGACAATAAATGTGTGTTTGTTTTTGGGCAAATTGACAACTGTAAAATATTTTGAAGTCTTACAAATCACTGCTTGCCTCCACACTTGTGTAGAAGCTTTCTCATTGTGCCCACAGTTGCTTTTACACTTCAGCTGCCAGGCTCCAATGGGGACATATGTTACTTTGGCTGGCCGGCTGGACAATGTGCAAAAGTAGCAGCTGTCCACTGGATTTATTTTCACCTTAGACCCTGATTATATTTCAGAGAATGGCTCACTTTTTAAAAAGCTGAATCGATAGCTGCGGCGCCCTCCTTTGTGGCTTTTTGTTCTCGAGACTATATAAAAGACTTTCAAGAGGCCTCACGTTTTTTTTTTCTTCTTTTTTTCTTTCTTTTTTGATTCCACAAATGATACATTTTTCAGTTGTACGTTCAGAGGGTGGTAGGTTGAAAACCTTTGCTGCGTGGTAATGGGGCAGTGGGGAGGTGTGCTGTGCCATGGACGTGCACTGCATTCATCACAGCTCTTTCCAAAGCCATGTATAAGTGATAATAGCCAGAGATGTGTAATTCTTCATCTCTGAAGAACCGTAGTAACCTTGAACTATTTTTTTCCCTTTTCCATAAATTCGAATGCCGTTCCATTTATTATGTGTAAAAACCCAAGAAGATTGAGTTCTTGCTTTTAGAATTACCCATGGTGCCTGTTTCGTTTTTCTTCTCCCTGCTGCAGTGGTGATTGGACTCCTGGCTTATTGGTGGTGAAAATTGCTGCTGGGGGTCCGTTGGAGTCATGCTGGGTTGCCATCATCAGTAATGACATTTACATGCCTGTTGTTCCGATGTATTTAGAGTTCCGGTGCTGTGGAATTTGGACAAAGTATTCTCTATTATCCTCATTTGAAAGAAATGCTACTGTTTAGCTTTTCATGCTCGCATAGCTGAAATAATGCAGAGTTTCAGTTATTTACTTTATGAATAGGATAAGATCCCGAAACGGTTTTAACCATTTGTAGTGGCAGACAGTGCCCTATGTGTTCTGCTAGAGAAGCTTACAGTAATGGCTTTCTTCTTAGCAGCCCCCAGGCCTTGTACAGACCGATTTCTGAGTGCAGACTATAAGAAATCATGCCACAAGTGTGTCATAGGCTTAGATGTACAAAACTATAGGCGTCTTTTATCCATTATACATTAGAGCAAGGCCTTATCCTTCGTGGCACGCATTAACATCCCTATAATTAATTCTGGATAGTCTAAATGTTTAATGGTTTCTTTTTCTCAGAATATGATCCAGCCTCCTTCCAACAGGTTTGTGAGGTGATTTTTAAGAATTTATAATATATAAGTTGAAAGAAAAAAAAAACTGCAGCAGACTGGTGGGTGTAACAGAATAACCCCGCGAACAACACCATGCCCTCTGAAGCACAGTAATATACTAACAGGCAATTCCAGTGTTACAGCTCTGACCTTTCAACCTGTAAAGGCTGGGAAAATGGGTCCTGACCTCCACAAGTGCACCATTAGTGAAACAGTTTGCATATTTTTCAAGGGATCTTTCAGTGAAAAATATAGACCAATATTACAAAAATTAAGGTATTTATGTACATATTGCGTATATCTTGCAGTTTATCAATGTAATGGATGTGACACCGATTTGCACTTTTAGCAGACGAGTACTGAATTTCAAAGACCTTTTGCAAAATAAAGCATATAAAAAAGAGTGAGTTGAATTAATGTTGTTTTAGGTATGTACATTACCAAGGAAGAGTTAGTGTTACAAACATGACGGTTTGGGTTACAGGTGTAACTTGATTGTCCTTTATGGTGCGTGAGAAACAGTTATTTGCACTTAACCCCACTGCTGGATGACCACGCCCCTACTGAGCGCATGCCCTCATCATTTAGTCCTGAATTTAATTGTAGTCTTTCAAATTTTGTGCGAATCCATCTAAAATGTCATGTGTTATAGCTGTTTACATTGCTTTATGAACTAAGAAATCAAATACTGTAGGTATCTACTTAATTGCAGAAACAACTGAATTTAAGATTGAATAAGTAAGAAATGAAACACGACTGGGGGCCTGTTATAGGAAAACAATCAGTGATGGTGGTGTGATGCGGTCCGATGTGAAGCAGAGCTACTCTTACCACTCTGAACTTTTATTTTTCCAATAAAAGTATGACACTGAGTGTTTTCTTCCTCTTATACTACAGCAATTTGACAGCACTAACAATCATTTATTTATTAAAGAATGACAGGCTGCTTTTACAGAAAGTTAATCAACATCATCTGACCAATCAGAATTGAACATTCAAGAGGGCTCAATGGAAATATAGACCTAATTCTGATTTTATGGTCAGGTTATTTTTTCCTGAAATGGCCTTAACCAAGTTTTAATTTACTGAAATGTATTGAGCTTGGACAAACCCTGAGAAGCCTTGATACTTTGTATTTTAGAGAAGAGTGAAGTCTGTTTCAAGGGGTCAGATGTGTAATCACACAGAGTTCATATAAAGAAGTATGAATGATGTTAGTTTGACAAGATAGTTGCACTACTGTTAGTGTAGTATGAGAGCTTAGAAACAGTTGGTGGTCTGTTTTGTAGATCCTGGAGTGTGTATGTTTTGATCTCGGGCTGGAGGAGATTGAGTTTCACCTTGGAGTTAAAATACTATGGTATATTTGTGTAATACATCCAGGGGCCAGGCGTAATCACTGTGTCCATTTGTATTACTTTCTTTCTGTTTTGCTGGATTTTTGCATGGTACAGGAATTAGAGGAGGTCGTAAACCTTATTGATGTGAACCTTTTCACTCATATCTAACACTTAAACAAATATAGGTGGTATGCTGATGGGTATAGAGTGGAAAAAATGTGCCTAAGCGTTTCTTTTATATAGATCTGAAGCCTGTTTCTGGACATACGTTTGCATTTAAGATTTATAGAAATGAAGGATGCCAACATGATTAAAAAGCTCTGTGCAAGAAATGTGTTGAGTTATTGGTTTGTAAATTGGTCCTTGGCATGTCAAGACAAGTAAAATTTCCTAGTTGGTGCAGATGTTCCTCTCTGACATTGACAACGTACATTCTCGAGCTTTAACATTTTACCATTTTTAGTGTTGAGAGAGCAGTTCATAAGGAATGCCTTTGAGAAGCGCAATAACAAGGCCACTATTGACAAGGCAAACGAATTAAAGGAAAAAGACAGTTCTGTTGCAGCTGTTGGTGCATTTGTTTGTGGCCAATCTGGCCCTGTGTTTCCTTCCTGAATATTCACATTCGTCATCACTTTGCAGTTTTTCTTTTTCTCTCCCTGCGTACGGTTGCACAGTTTGTCTTTAACACTACCACTGAAGACTAAAAGGCCAACTATGGCCTCCAAAGGACACAATGGCTTAACTCAAATTGAATGCTCTTTTCTCGTCACTTGTCGAATGTATTGGAGCATAACTAGTTTGGATTTGGGTTTAATCCCCACCCTTGGTGCCAGAAGTAATTATTTGGCATGAAGGAAACATCTGTCTTCTGTAGCCTGTCCTGATTCTCTGTTCGGTGTATATGCCAGACGGTTGCTCGGTATTTCTTTTGTCTTTTGCATAAATCTGCCTTTACATTCTGTCATTCTGGTTTTTTTTTTGGATTAGTCGCAACTCAGAATTTGCAGCCACACTGAAGAATCATTGTCACAAAACTTTTCCATCCTCCATCACCAGCAGCAAAGAGGCACGAACAGAACTGAGCAGATTTTCTCACTCGCTAATTACTCTCATTGTGATTTGTTATAATGCAGTCCGTCACAAGCCTTTCCGGAAAAAGTTTCCACGGCTCAGAGGAGTTGACTGCTGCCTCTTGACGTTCAAAAAAAAAAAAAGGCAGAACAAACCAGCAGCTGAAGTTTCTTTGCACTACTGTTAATCAGCGTGACCACGGTTTGGCCTGAGCTTCATGCAGCGGTGCTGCTTCTCCCCACAGGAAGCCCAGTGTGAAAGGTGATGTGTAACTTGGCTGCCACAAAGGGGCATTCCAGGAAAAATCTGAATATCTTGAAAGGCCACAATGCCTCTGATGGAGTTCATTACTGGGCCTGCAGCTGCTCCATCTCTCATACACAATTATGATTACTTAGGTTGGCATCGTTTGTGCGTTCACAAGGCAACAATACCTAAGAACATTTTCATGATTAAGCAATATTGCACGAGCAAGAGTGCGGTTATACTGAATACTGGCACAACTATGATTACCTATGGCACTCGCCTGGCATGCTCATGCCTGCAGTGAATCACAGCCATGCTGATATTCAGTATAGCCGCATGATTGCAAGTGTGATATTGCTTTTATACAGCAGTTCTATAAGCAAGAAATGACATTTCAGACACAGGATGAACAAATGTTCTGATTAGTTTTGCTCTGCTAATAGAAACAGATCCAGAAGAAGCCACACTCACTTTATAGCATGGCGGCTAGCTGGATTGTACATTGATTTGTACAATCCCATTAAAGGTGCTTCTGAAAAAATTGGTGTCCCTTTCTCCTTTTTACTATCTGACGAGCTTTCATATTTATACAAGTCAAAAGATATATTCCTGAAAAGGATCCTTTGCCATGTCAGTTGATGATGTCACTAACACTACTGTAGTAACTATTTCGAACTAGGAAGTGGAATTTTACATGCCGCACACAGACAAGCAGAGTGATACACACACTGAAACGTCCCAGTGCGGTTATGGGACATATAAGCACTCTTGGAATGCTGCTCAGGCAATCAAATTGGTGGACCAGAACTAACTGTTGTATAATACACAATATATAGTCACAGTATTTTGATTTGCTAAGGAAAACTTGAGTGCTGTATGTCAAAAACTGAAAAACTGAGTTGAATAATAATTCTATTTGATTATTCCTGAAAATATTCATCAATACTGTGATAAATCATGTCACACTACAGTTTTCTGTGGCATTGCAGTAACCACCTAATGCTTATCAGCTCCATTCCTACTCACAGCTAACTCGTGAGTCATTTTATTTCGTATGTTGTGCTTTTGCTTTGCTTGATTGTTTCTTTTTTCAAGGCAAATCACAGGTTTATATTAATGCTAATATATTATTGTTTCTATAATAGTGGTTAATTCATGTGTGGCAGATGCTCTACAAACGGATTAAGAAAACATGCTGTTTAACAGTGAATATATATATATATATATATATATATATATATATATATATATATATATATGTATAATTGTTGATATCTTGAAGTTTTCTGTAAGGGGATTTTCTTTAAGGATATTTATGGAAGGAGTCTCCAGTATTAGCACAACATTAAATACTATAAATGGAGTAGTAGTATGGCGTGTCATTCATTAATAACTAAAAATGTTGGCAAATTGTTGTGGAATAAGAAGAATAAAACACCTCAGGACATGCTGTTTTTGGAAACTAATCATCTTTAGGGTGGTAACAGTAACTCTAATTTGTGTCAGGTCACATCACACCAGTCTGTTGTTGATTTTTTTCCTATAACCTCATGCCCCAAAGTGTTTTGCTCCTTACATATCACCCTGTCTACAAAAATACATGATTTACAAAGCAAAAGGATATGAAATGAAACATTTATTTTTACATCTAATCATTGTTGCTATGGGTAACATCAAAGTTGGTGAGTGTTCCAAAAGTACTGATGAGATCTGTGAAATGTGTACTGCGATGCAATATATCTCAATATCTCTGTTATATGGGCTTATCGCCCAGCCCTACTGCAGTCCTGTTTGAATGAAAAATCAAACTTATAGAATTTCATTTCATACATTTTAAATTGCCCCACATGAGTGAGCACAATCTGGCACTCTCCATTACTTCCTCCCTCTGAAGTCGTGGAAAATATGGTTGGCACAGTGTGAAGTGATGCTCTAATGAATGGGTATAGGTCTGTGTCAGTAATCAGTACTTTAGATTACATCTATCAGCTCCAGGAGGCAATCACAGTCATTTAACTTTCCTTGGCTACCATCACAGGGCTCTCAGTAAACACTCAGAGAGTTCCAGTGTGGCCTCGCCAGGCCTTCCCATAAAACACTAGGGAGACACTTTAGTAGTGTTAATGCTGCCAAACATGTAGTGCAACAACAGAATTTGTTATGGACGTTTAATTAATTTGTATCCTGTCTGACAATTTCACTTAGTAAGCTTGTGTTTACAGAATGTTCTCTATCCTATATATATATATATATATATATATGTTATCTCCGAGTGTTAGCCTATAACTTATTGGCATGGTGTTTTCAGTGATATGAGCAGCTCAAGACAGCCTAGAGATGGATGGTATAAATATTTGAGCAAAAGTGCAGTTGATAGTTATGTGACTATAATTAGGACTTTCTATAAGGTTGCGTTTCAGAGTGTTGATTGCTTTACGTTGTTTCACAGAGGATTTTTAGTCCTGCATATTTACACATCTAATAAATTAAAATGAAAGGCATACATAAAATTAATGCTGGTGGATTAAACACCAGGGCATTTATTAAGTACTAGTTCCATTAAAGCTAGACTACACTTGCTCTATTTATTTAACTCAATACATTATAAGTTATTGTTGGTTGTTGAACAGAATCAGTTAAAATCCTTCTCGCCTTAAATGGAGATGTGAGTAAGTAAAAGAGAGAGAGAGAGAGAGAATAAAATGTCTTTATTGGTTAAAATCTGACAACTGATAGTAAGCACACCTCAAAGTCATGATTCTTTCAGGTTATTGTACTCTTTTTCTTATATTATTGTTCAATTTAATTTAGTGACCAGATCATTTTAATGCTAAAAACATCATCAAAGAATCCTTTGTATTTATATAGAACTTTTGAAACTTTTGAAACTTTTTAAATTTATATAGAACTTTTTAAATTTAAACAGCAATCTGTTCAAAAACATTTTTAAATTGGATAATACATCGCTTGAAGTAGTTGTTCTATGAATATGCAGATAGGAATGCCCCCCTCACCCTTACATACACACACCCCGCCCCCTTCTCCTATTAAGCCATTGTTGCATGACTTACTTTTGCATATCCAAACCTGACTGGCTCTTATATTTCATGACACAACAATACTTGCCGGCCATGTTTGATACTGACTCCAGTGAGATTTTTTCCGATGAGATTTTCAGCTGCCGGTGTTTCTTAAAGGGATGTGGCAAAAAATGTGCTGTCAAATGAATTCCTCTGAAAGTAATAGTAAAAACTATGTTTTGGAGGGTTTTGGTGACTCTGAAGGATACAAAAGTATTAATGATATTGTTGCCAGGATCACCATGAAGTGTACATGTGCTGTCTTATATAATAAGAAGGAATGATACTCTTGGTGATGTGATTTCCCTGTAACGGCACATGAGGAATTGTTTTATTCCTCTTATACCACAGCAATTTGCCAACAATTACAATTATTATTTATTAAAGAATTATACTTTTTATCCATTTATAGGTACATTTAATGTTGGCATACATTTGCAAAACAGGATATTTCCTGTTATCACTAGGTTCCAGAAGCTATAAACAGTTGTTCCTTAACCAGCCTCTTATTTGTTTTCTCATTACTTGAATAAGACAAAAAAACTCCTGTCCTGACAACTTTACCATGTTATAAAAATTAAAGTGACAGCTTTACCTCTGACTATAACAAAGCACTGACCCTGGAGAGTGCTTCCATTATTGCTAAATAAATGTCTCCTCCCAGTAAACTTCAACATATAAACAATTACAAATGTACAAACTTAACCATATCAACTTAACCAAATCAGCTTAGCCATACAATTCTCTGGGTAAGTTATTATAGAAAAATGAAAACGTAGTAGAATGAACATGAATAAAAAGCTTTGGTTTGCCTAGCAGCTGGAACTACTGTCAGATGTCAGCTCATGACCACTCGATGACCACTCCATGACCACTCTGACCACTCAGAGTTGAGAATTAAACAGCGGTGTGGTATAAATATGTTTAATATTTATAATTAATGAAACCTCTAAAGGTAAGTCGTTGCTAATTGGTGATTCCCAGCCATAGGCTAATGACAGTACATTGTCCTGAACTGAGACATGAGTCAGGCGGTCCACAGGGTTATGGACTTGACCTTTGTCCTCCTTGTGTTCTTGTGAAACCTCTCTGTAGAGTGCTCTGGTTGTCTGGTTAATCACAACTATATGTACCTGCGGTCTTCTACATCCTCAGCCTGGTCTTCTGAGAAATCACTTTCCTCAGAATTTCATAGGAGGAATCTTAGCCTGCACATTGTCTTCTTGTGAGGGAGAGAATGTCTAACAGGAATAATTGGTCTTCAACTAGTTAGTGTTAATTATTCTATGAAGCGCTCAGGTTACAGGTTGCCTATTAGAGAGAGCCGCTGAGAACATATTAAAAATTTAAGCTTACTTATCTCAACAGGAGCAACTTTAGCCGAGTGCTCTATTTGAAAGGCATAATGAGGAAATGATTTAACTCATGTCATTTAAAGTGTCCATCAGCCTCCCTAATAGCCTTGTTTTCGTGACTCGAAGCTGATTCACGTAGAAGAACCGGTCGACCATGTGGCCTTATCTTTTAATGAATAGCACAGGAACAGTGGACTTTAATGACAGTCTTTTTTTGGGAGCTCTCTTCAATCTCATATTAGGATGCCAATTTGCTGTAATGTGCTTATTGGACAGAACCCATGAAGCAAAAATACACTAAGTATTTATTAGGGCTGGAAAAAATAATCAACTCTTTGATACATAGTGATTTTCTATGCATCGATGCACAAAACAGCTTAATTGGACATAAGCTTATGGGGTTTTGTTTGTTTGTTTGCTTATTGTTTTTTTAATTGAAAATGTCCAGATGTCTCTAGTTAGTTCCTGATTCAATATGTGTATTTGAGTTTTGATTTCTGTAACTTAACACTATGATATACAGTTGTCAGTTTTCTTGCATTGTATTGAAACTTTATTTACTTAATTGCTATGAAACAAATTTTTTAATTTTATCGTAAATATTTATTGGTTCATTTTTATTTATTTACCCAAAATAGTCTTTTTGTCGCTGCTGACTTGACTAGATTTTATCATTCTTAAGCCCTCTGCATACTAATCCAGAGATGACGTCTATGATGGTTGTGGAAAATCATCTCCGCGAGATTATAAGATCACGTACTCTCTGCGTTTTCGTATTGCCCATCGTATACGAGTGCTCCAGTACTGCAGGTGGTGCTATTAAAATTTCATGACTATGAATTTCATGACTATGAATGAAAATTTTCTTGACAACGGGAATAAGATAGATGATTACTTAGTTTTGGAATGAATAGCTTTGGCACAGCTTGTTTTGAAACAACCAGTCACAGGCTTGGTCACATAGTGTGTTCATCCATCTACTTTTCCCAGCTGCCATTTGCACAATATGGTGAGCGAGTCCTTGGCACCATGTCTATTTGCTCTGCAATTGCACCATATTGTTCATGGAATCCAATGCAACATCATTTCCGCTAAATGTGCTGAGGTCTTTGGAGGATCCATATAAAATCTGCCATATTTAACCCAAATTTATTTAGGTAAATCGACCCAGATAGGCCAAATCTACCTTCCTAAATGGCTTCTTATTCACTATTTACACTCACTACATGGGGGCAACATAATGGCATTGTAGTACTGCATCTATTATCTCACACAGACACACAGAACATGGGAAAGCACACAGACAGCAACCCAAGGAGCCTGGAGCAGTGAGGCAGCAACTCCATCCTCTGCACCACCAGGCCACCATAATTGCATCATGACACATTAAATAAAAAAAAAAATCTAATCGTGAGACCCCCAGAGAGTCCTGCTTCTAGTATTTATTTGGGTATTCTGTGAAAAACTGCATGAGAATTCATGCACACTACATACCATGCAGCCCCGGAGGGCAGCTTTTCTCACCGTGCCGTCGACATCAACCTCAGTCATCATGTTTTGCCTGAGTAAAGCACCTTACAGGTTAACATCTCAAGCTGTCCTCTGGGACGAGTATGTAGCAGTGTCAGTGCTACTGAAATAGTGATCGTTTTCTCATTCGTCGTTCTTCAGGGAGCTGGGGGGAGTAGAAGTCCGGGGTCACATCCCTGAGGGCGCACCCACTCAAGCCTTAATGATCAAGCTCATCTTAGCTGGAATTCAGAATTCACGGTGTGGAAAATGACCTTGCTATTAAAGTAGGAAAGCAGGAAAGCAGGAAAACAATAAATTGTATGAACTCATAGTGAAATATTTATCTGCGGTCTGGAGTTTCCAGTCCTTGAACCTCAACATCTGGAAGCTTTCACTGCTTCTGTTATTATTTCGAATGTTATTGAAATATGTTAGTGCGAAAGAAGAAGAATGGTACAATTGATTGCATTCCTGAGCAGCAGGCAGTATAGCTGATCGGAGTATTTTCTTCAGCAGGGGGCCTTTTTGGATCCGTCTTGGACCCTATCACAGGATCAGTACTGTTTCAGGTTTTATTGGCTGCAGCTCAGCAGCGTCTTATATTTACAGTGTGCAGTTCCCTTAGTGGGAATCTCTGAGAACATCTGTGATTAACTAAGATGGAGAGACTTTTTAAGTTCGTGACACACAGCAGACCCATACTAGCATATCTGTTTTATTTCTGGGAGTCGGCACTTGAATACCCTTCTGCACAGGATGATACTAATGATGCTTATATATTGTCAATACTACCATGGCTATTTTTTTTTCCCCACATGGGTGGAACAAATAGACTATGTTGTATTAAGAGTTTTTTTTTTTAATCAAGTGTTAGTTGTGGTGCTGTTTAGTGGTTTGAATGCTGCAAATTGAAAGAAGCATCGGAGTAAAGGGGTTTGTTGGGTGATGGCCCGATTGGAGGAAGCAGCTGAATAAATTGGGATGGCTGAAGAAAGGTGTGAATTAAATGAGATCTGACTCAGCTGGGGTTTGCACGCGGGGAATTTCCTGACCAGATGATTTCCCACTCCTATGTAAAATCTCTGGAACTGAACATAGTGCCTATCAGATGGTCACACTATACCTTCTGTTGGACTGTAGATCATGCATTCCTGCAGCATGAAGCAACAGAAATGCAATTTTAGGAATTGCTTTCAAAATATGCTAAGATAAACACCTTAGGAAGAGCTAGCACAGAATCTGGTAGGGTGATTTAAGGTCACTTTTTGATGCGAACTTGATCATTTCCACTTAAATTAACTTGATGCTCATTTAAGGTAAAGACCTCTTGCTCCATCTTTTTTGTCTTTCCAAGAATTAGTGGTTGCATAGACTAATCTACTAATACATTCAGTAGTCATTACTGTCACAGATTCTCCCTTTCTCATTGTGGTTCCCAAGAGCTTGTGTTTGTTTTGGTTTTTGTTCTAGCCTGTCTCTGCCCCTCTCCTGTCTTTGGTTTGTTATCCAATTGTGTCCACCTGTTTTGTGTTAGTTCTTGATTAACTTGCCTTAATACCCTTTTCCTGATTTTGACCTCAATTCTTTCCCACATTTCTGATTATGGATTGCCCTAATAAATGTTATGCTGAGCATATGCACTTGCATCCTACCTCTTTCACCCACACATTACAGTTTCTTTGAGGAGCTGTAACTAAAAATGTACATTGTAAGTTAAACTATTTCAGACATTCATTCATATTTAGTTTTATCCAGAGCCTATCCTGGGGATTCTTGACGTGAACGGAGAATACATGAATGGGATGACAGATTATTGCAGGCCACCATGCACACATACATTCACACAGTTTTATTTTATTTTTTTAAACTTTCTTTTGCTTTAATGGGATGTTACTACTTTCATATCACTTTTATGGTTAAATGTAGAGGTATTCAGTTCACTCCTGCTCACTCCCAAAGTAATTCTGACCAGTCCCTGCTCCCACAGTCATTTCTGTTCATACCCCCCCCCATGATATTTTCTAATATACTTAGTATTTTGAAAAAAGGAAAGAAATATGTCATTTAAACCCTAGTTACCCTGACCAGGATAAAGCACTTAGAAAGACTAGAGTAAACATATCATGCAGTGCTGCATCTAAACCGCTCCTACACTCAGCATCTCTTTTATTTGTCCCATGAGCTTCATATCTGACCTACCTCATATGATGAGTGTAAAACTTTTTTTTTTAGTCCTGATGCACACCTCCAATTAAGTAGTCCATGTAAGTAGTCCATGTAAGTTTCGAATGGTTTTAAAATATTGTAATATACACAGATTTATTATTTTGCACATTTATTACACTGATTTGTATCATGTAGCTTAAAGAAGCATTGAAGCTTGGAATTTAGTTTGTACCCTGTTTGTTGATAATTGAAGTGTTTTGAGGGATTTTCAGTCTGAAATAACAATGCATGAATAGGTTTTTTTGGTTGAACTTTTGAATTATTGGCTGACTAGTGAGCTTTGTAAAAAAAAAAAAAACCAATAATAAATAGCAATGTTTCACAAAGGAAAGCATCTCCAAAATTTACCTCCAAAGATTGCCTGGCAACTGGGAGCACTGCGTCAGCCCAAAGCATAGCAGGGTGGTGGATGTCTTCAGTCTCATTTCCTTTTTCTCTGACAGAGAGACAGCTGGGATTTAGAGCAGAAAGGGTGCCGTTTTTGGCCAAGGTGAGGCGTAATGTGACAGCAGTGCTGTAGTAGAAAAGGTATCGGGTGAGACTTTTGAACCGTATATTATACATGACAGCTGAGAGATGGCAACCACAGCTTTCATCATTTCAACAAGAGAAGACATATTGCTCTTTGGGGGGAAAAAGCAAGATGCCCAGGTTTTTCAGTGATGTTTCTTTGGTTTACTTGATGCGGGGTACTGACCAATCCTGACTGGAGTCTGTCCTCTAGCCTAGCAATGGGGTATTGTTAATGGTCACTCCTTTACTTTGTAATTTGGTATTAGGCTGGTGTTGATTTAATCTCCATCACTGTAAGCCAAGCTCTTTAACTAAACAAACCACCGAAGTGTGGACTACGGCTCTACTTTCATCCACCTGGGAAACTTAGAAACCTCAAACCTAGGTTCATTTGTTCCTCCAAAATATTTAGCAAATTTGAAACTGGTGTTTGTTGTCTCTAGTCATCCACCCACCAGCCTGTTTAAGGCAAACAACCTCGAACAAAAGGGGCAGAAAAAACATTATAGAATATAGGGCTTATATTCAAATGAAGACAAGTATCTTTGATGGTCAGTTGCACTTCATCTTTAAAACTTATCCTAAATTAGTAATGTTTAGCTGCTTGATGTGTCATTTAATTAACAATCTTGAAAGGATACCCCACTTCATTAAGCTTTAATGTCATTTTTTTATCAGCCTTCATGTTGGTCTTTAATTTTTTCCCCTCATTTGTTTTATATGGCAAACAGTTGCAGCTTCAAAAAAAATTATACTGGATGAAAAGCCTGCGTGGGTTCATGAGTAGGATTGACAAAATATTATCAGCCATCTGATGAAGCACGATCTGAGCTGTTTTTTGGCTTGTGCATATCAACTAGGCCTGGACAGACGGGATCCCCAAGCCTTCTGTTCCTGAACATGACAAAATAACTGCAATGTCTGCTTCCTTATGTTCTCTGTAAAAGCAAATATGGACCCACAAGACACTAGATATTTGACTCGTAAGAATGAGTAAAATAAAAGTTGAATCTTTGTTAAGAGAAATGGCTTTTTTGACTGTTGCTAGAAATCTGGTTTTATGATGAAACAAACTATAATGATACACAATTTAAAGGTGTTGATTTATGGCCATGCAGACTGCTAGCAGTCTCTCGAATTAATTTTCTTTTAATATTTCTTTCTTTCTTTTTATTAATTGATTTTGCTTGCTTGCTTGATTGATTGATCGGTTGGAGCTGAAGCTGAAGGATGAAATTCATTGGTATATTAAAACACACTACGCATTAAAATGGCTCTGCTGAAGTATTGCAGTCATTGATGATACCTTTGTACATATTTCTCAGAACAATACCAAGGTGTAAGCAAAAACACATCACAATATATGCAGGCCTCATGTTGTCTTTCAGACATTTGTTCTACAAGACGTTTTTACAAGCTTCCAACTTTTTTATTGTAGATTATTAAGATAAGGAAATTATGCAGACACAAAGCATGATAATGATCTGATGTGTAGATTCATTCTGATGCTCTACTTCTGACTGGAGTTTCCTGCACTTTTTACTCACCTTCTGTTGCTATGGGAGGTACCACATGGATATCCTAAAGAGTTGCACTTCCCCAAAACAATTCTCCAAAGTCTCCCTTGCTGCATTGGAGAATCTCTGAGTCTCTGATAGGTTACTCTAAGTCTTCTGATAGGATATTTTTTGTCATATAACCCACCTCTAACAATTGCACTTCTTTAGACTCCATTAAAACTCTGTTTTAAAAGTGATGATGGAAAAGAACATGCCCAGGGTTACGCACTAGGCCAGTTCTGCATGTCAACATGTTCTCAGTTATATTAGCTCCATTTAGTACCAGTGGAAGTCTTGTTTTTCTGAGCTTTTATGTTTTATGCTTTTATCTTCTACATCATGACTGATGATAATGCTCATATTTTAGGAACATTTATGTATATATATATATATATATATATATATATATATATATATATATATTACTCTGGCAGCCTTAAACATTTTTATTGTGGTAAAATAATAGAGTTCATAAATTATGAAGGTGCCAGTGAGAGCATGGTGCTGTGCTCTCACCAGTAGTCTGAACTGAGCTCTGTAGCGCACCGACACTCTCTCCATGCCCTATAAAGCTGATGACTTTGTGATTAATTCTTCTCGTTCCATTTTCTCCGGCCCTGATCCTAATGTGATAGCTCATTTTCGGTCAGTACCAAGATGACAGCGCTCAAATTACCAAAGCTGTCGGCCGTGTATCAGCACTTCAGTCATTGTTGTTCTTCCACTTTCGGGATGACACAGAGGCAAGGAGAAAAAACTTTTTTGCATAGGACCAAAGCTGTAGACATGATTTTAAATTTAAATAAGAAATCAGGAGGCCAGCATTAGTTGTAGGAGTTTTCTTGGCACATTCTCGGGTAAGCTGGTTGTTTTTGAGGCCAGGCACTAAACGGTGAAGATGTTGCATCTTCATGTCTCTGACGTTTCCACATGCAGGAGCAGCTTTGTTCTGTTTTTTCTCTTTTGTGTCACCGGCAGCTCAAATAGCTGGCATGGTTTCGGTATCTGACACAAAGGAGGAGGGAGACCATAGGTTCTCAGTGGTCCTAGATCTCTTGTGTTGATACTGGAATTGGGTTACCGTAAATGTATAGGCCAGTCATAAGTGGAACAAAAATCTGAAACAGACTAAAACAATCTCTGTGGTTTCCTTTGTTTGCTGGTTCAGTTAAGTTATACAGCCTTCAAAAACAAGTCATAATAATAACATTGAGTTTGTAACAGTGGAGCTGCTCTGAGTGTCGGTTGTTGTAAATATGCCTGCTATTTAAGAGCGGTTTTATAAAAAGTACAATTGTGTTAAAACATTCTTGGCGATATGACTACTATATATTAAACACCGGTTGATGAAGACACAGGCATTTGCTGTAATGGGATGCTTTCTATAGACCGGACTTTTAATAGACATAATTGGTATAATTAGCCACTCCTGTGTATACAGCTGATCGACCTGTCAGTCAGACAGCAGTAACATTTAATACAGGGAAATGAAAGACCTCCTGGGGAACAATAAACACCACTTTTCTGGTTTATTATCTATCTTCAAGTCTTCAATATTACAGAAAGATTTTTACCGATACTCCTGGGAATGTGATTTACTGTCAATTTACTGTCAAACTGTAACAATAGCAGTGAAGTCAGGTCAGTTAGTTGTTAGCTTGCTATGTTACAGAATTAATTAACCACATTATATACAAATTCTCTGCTTCTGTATCAAATAAGGTTACTAACGAAGCAGGAAATGTTGCCCAAGTTGACAACCTTTCAGTTGTGTACTTGTCTCAGGCACATGTGCGGACGTTTCTTGAACATTGAACTCGCTAACATTTTATTATTTCAGTGTAATCCTTGTTTCCAAAAAAGGAATTAACTCACAATCCAATACTGGCTTTTGGCTGGTACATATCAAGTCAAACTATATTTATTGGCTTCTCCTTCTTTCGGCTTTTCCCTTCAGGGGTCGCCACAGCGAATCATCACTCTCCACCTTTCCCTATCTTCTGCATCCTCAACACTCACACCCACTAGCTTCATATCCTCATTTATTACCTCCATATACCTCCTCTTTGGCCTTCCTCTTCGCCTCCTGCCTGGCAGCTCCATGTCCAACATTCTCCTACCAATATACTCACTCTCTCTCCTCCAAACATGTCCAAACCATCTTAATCTGGCCTCCCTAACTTTGTCCCCCAAATGTCCAACATGAGCTGTCCCTCTGATGTACTCGTTCCTAATCCTGTCCAACCTTGTCACTCCCAAAGAGAACCTCAATATCTTCAGCTCTGCTACCTCTAGCTCTGACACCGGTCTCTTCCTCAGTGACACTGTCTCTAAACCATACAGCATAGCCGGTCTCACCACTGTCTTGTACACCTTCCCCTTGAGTCTCGCTGATATTTTTCTATCACACAGAACTCCCGACACCTTTCTCCTCCCATTCCAACCTGCCTGCACTCGCTTCTTTACCTCTTTCCCACACTCTCCATTGCTCTGGACTGTTGACCCCAAGTACTTCTCTCCTGAACCTTCTTCACCTCTTCACCTTGTAATCTTACTGTTCCACTTCCCTTCCTTTCATTCACACACATGTACTCAGTCTTACAACGACTGACTTTCATTCCTCTTCTCTCAAGCGCAAACCTCCACCTCTCCAGGTTTTCCTCCACCTGCTCCCTGCTCTCACTACCGATCACCATGTCATCCGCAAACATCATTGTGTAAGGAGACTCCTGTCTGACCTCCTCTGACAACTGGTCCATCACCATAGCAAACAGGAAGGGGCTCAGAGCCGATCCCTGATGCAGTCCCACCTCCACTTTGAACTCCTCTGTCTGACCTACAGCACACCTCACCACTGTCCTGCTCCTCTCATACATGTCCTGCATACAGTACCACAGCTCTTCTCTTAGCACCCTGTCATACGCCTTCTCCAAGTCTACAAACACACAGTGCAACTCCCTCTGACCATCCCTATTCTTCTCCATCAAAAGGCTTGAAGCCTTGAAAAACCCATCAACCGACCACTAGTTCAGACTATAACTGAGTGTAGACACTGTCAGGGTGCTTTCACATATGCAGTGTTTGGTCCAGTTGACTGGAAACATTTCCCCATCAGTGCGGGTTGTTTAGGCAGGTGAGAACATTAGCAAAACAAGTGGTATGAGAGCCTCTGAGCAAGGTGGTCTCGGTCCACCAGCAGTGAGCAAAGCTTCAACCCGAATCAACCCGCCTACAGGAAGTAAACCAAACATGCTGAGTATCTAGGGAGCTGCTAAACTGATTCTTGAGGCTCAAACTAGGCTAAAGGACAGCACTGCAGCACATGCAGAAGTGCCATTTATTCTGAATTGGGTTGATGAGCAAAAAGAGAAAATAACTGCTGGATGTGCTGCACATCAAATAATTTATTTAGTGCCTACTCCATATTCTCCATACTTGGGTGATTTTTTTTTTTTGTGATTTCTACAAACATTTATTCACCGTATTTCCGTTAACGACTGAAGTAGTTTTACGAGTACATTTTCAGACCTACACTCCCCTCAGCCAAAGGTGTTTTTTTTTGGCATTTTTGGTTTGCTGTATTATCTACAGTGTATAGTATAGTAAAGCAAATCAAATGAACTAACAGTATCAGTTTTTTCTGATGGAGAGTCATACGGACTAACAGGTGTGAAAGTGCACTTAGAGAGGTACTAAGCTGTACCATTATGTGTCACTGGTCTTTTATACCAAAGTTACTATGCATATTTCATCTGAGAATGTGAATGTTGTTTCCTTTAAAATCATTTAAGGTGCACAGTGGTTTGCAACAGTGGTTCTTCATGTTAATCTGAATATCTTAATATCATTTCTTAAAATCATTACTATCATTAATATCATTATCTTAAAATCATTTAATTTGGTACCTTATATTAATATTAGAGGTACACTACATACACGTTTACAGATACATATAAAAATACATACTAAAGGAAGCAACAGTGTCGTTTTTCTGAGCGTCGCACAATGCATTTTTGTGCACCTCTTTGTCTTCTTCTTCTGTTCCATTCCTTTATACACATTTTTTTCCCCCAAACAACAAAATCCATCAGATCCTGTGAGTCCCTTTCATCAGTTTTACAAACAAATCGCTGTATGTGGCATGGACATGGGCAGATGTCAATAGACAGCAAGAATTTGTTCCCGCTCTCAAATTTGGCAAATGCGGCAAATGCACTGTCGCAGCTGTGAAGCATCAGAGAGAATCAACAATTCTAAAGCTGCAAAGAACGTCAGTGTGTTTGTGCTTAACATATGGAGGGTTATTTTGGGCAGAGATGATCAAACAGGTGACAAGGAGACAGAATAGCAGGTCCAACTCATGCTTGGTGGTGTCATAAAGAAAAACTGAAGTGAGGCATGTCCTGTGGCATGGCTACTTTGATCACCAGTAAAGCCAATACTAAGGCTGTGTCCCTGGAGTAAATCCTAATCAAGACCTGCTTGAGTCGTATACATGTTAGATGAGGTAGAGCTAGGGCTGGTGTACTAAAGGATGCAGAGACACGGGGTAAAGAGAATGAGATGAGTGCAGCAGGAAAGAGCTGCTTTCATGTAGATTCAAGGTTTTTGCCTCTGTTCTTTGCAAACAGGGTTGCTCCCACTTCCAGCGGGACTCTGCCTCTGAAACACAAGTAGAAATATTTAAAGGACATTTGAATGGGTCCTCTATCTGTGTCCTCATGCAAGAAGTCTGTGAGAGAGGTCAATGAGCTAAGTTTGTTGCGTGAGTGTTTGGGTTGTATTGGTAGCACAAAAATGTCGAGTGCAGTTTTGTCAAGTGTAATTCACATGATGTGTCTACTTAACTTAGCTTTCACAGACTGCATTTTGTAATTTAACTAAATCAAACCTAAAACCTCTCCTGTTGTGTGGATCTTCAAAGAAACTTTCAGAGTTGCCCTAAAGGGACAAACTGGAAAAAAAAACATTTTAGGGCGCTAAATGGAATCTGCTTTTCTAAGAGACTTGGTTTTACACTTTCAGAGCTCATCAAATGGAGGATCGTGGTCCGGTTGCAAAATCAGTCAAGTAGTTTATTGGACCAAACCAAGTACTCACTGTTGGACAAGCCATATATGTATTTAAAAAAATAGCTGCTTATCAGATCAGAGAGCACCTACAGGGCTAGAGATATTAGGTCATAAAAGGTGAGTTTTCACAGATTTTCATAGATTTTTAACTGTATTTACTCCCTCTGGTCTGATAACCAAGCTTATGACTGAATATCTTGACGATAATGAGACAAATGGACAGAGAAGTAATGTTTTTTTTTTTTTCTCCCCACATCCAATTCAAACATAATATGCCTCAGCTATCTATGGTACTAGTCAAAAGTGGTAATGTGAAAGAGCCACTATGAAACAAAAGATAACATAGCCATGAACTAATTATTAATGGTTAAGCATTAAGAGTAGCTGTTGTTGAAATTTAGTCACATTAGTTGCTTATCCAGACCACTGTAAGCAAGGAATTTTATGTAGCTGAACCTTTATAAAGTTTAGTTTTAGTCCTTTTATTTTATTTTATATGTATCATTTTAGTAAGAGTTTCAGCATTAAGACCACCAGCTTGAAAGGAATTGCTTTAGGCACTTACAATGGGAAAAGGTGCCCCCACTCTTTGTCTATTTGCCCCAATCAGTTTGAGCTCACAAGCATGCCCTTTGGCTTGATGAATGCTCCGCAATGCTGCACTAATTATCACTCACACACCGGGTCATGTAAATGACATTCTCATGTGAACATGCTCACCCTTGGCATTAATTAAGGCCCTTTGCTTCTAATGTGCCTTGATTTCCTCTCCCAGCTTTCAGTGCACTTCCTAGCCAGGGCCTCATGGCCTTCCATTCATTCTCTGTGTGGTCTGCTATGGTATGGCCTACAGAAGAAGAAGCCTTTATTTGTCACATATACATTACAGCACAGTGAAATTCTTTTCTTCACATATCCCAGCTTGTTAAGAGTCAGAGCACAGGGTCAGCAATGGCACCTCTGGAGCAGAGAGGGTTAAGGGCCTTGCTCAAGGGCCCAACACTGGCAGCGTGACAGTGCTGGGGCTTGAACCCCCAACCTCCTGGTCAGTATCTCAGAGCTGTAACCATTGACCCGCAACCTGCCACCACTGCTACAGTTACCCAACACTAGCTTCTCACATAACCATCATTCAGTTTATTTATTTTTAAAATTACGTTCCAGTCAACAGAAATATAAGCAGGGGACGTCAAAATCGACTCGTATAGAAATATGTGACATACACCTCTATGACTCCCTGGAGACTTGTCTTCACGCTTCTCAGTCATGAACGTATCATATAGATCTGGCTCACTTATTTCAGCACTCACATTTGATCACTGTGTGACCCAAGCACTGACCCAGTGATGTGTAACTACAGATAACACTAATCTTGTAAGCTAACACAAATTTAATTACCAACAGCAAACAATCCGACGGCTGCCTGGATTTTCCTGCTGTGAGAAAATGAATGCAATGGTTCAAAACATTTTAAAAGCAACACTTTTTTATATCTCATGCAGCACTGCTGATCTTCTTGTCCTTTTCATCAGCACTATACTAAATGGGATTAATTTTGGTCAAGGGCTCCTATTTCACTTCCATTACTGTTCTGTGTGATTTATGGCCTTACCAGACACATGAAGGACGTCTCTTTGTGATGTACAAAGTGTAAAACAAAAAAGACCCTTCATCTCCTCTAGCTTGGGGCTATGGGTTGTGTGTTTCATATGTCTTTATATGTGATGTGAACTCTTTTTCAGGGCGGTGTTTCTAACTCTTTGTGTTTTCTCTCTTTATGTGCTGCTTCCTTGAATTGGTGTGGTTTTCCGGATGCCTTTTGACACAATATGGTCTCATCATTCATTTCTTCTTAAGGTAAGAGTGTTGTTCTTCTTTAACATTAACAAAGGCTTGTAGTTAGAGATGCACTGATCCATTTTTTTTGTTTTTGACACTAATACAATATATATTTTAACAGCGATCAGGATGAATCCTTAAGTTAACAGGTGTGGTATTGGCATGCCACTATTTATGTCCTATCAGATTTTTCTCAGTTTTAAGCAAACATACCAGGCTCTATATTGTTAATCTTAGTGTATGCGTAAAAAAAAATGCAAGCTGTGAATTTGGTGTATTGTATACTTTCGGAATCTTTGTTACCATTAGCTCAGGGGGGAGACATGGTGCAAACCGGCACAGGTGTAAAAAGGGGTTGGATTTAAATGCTTTAAGAGGTGAGTTAGGCGTCCTGTTGCAGTATCCAATCAGATCAGGTCTTCTCATTTCCTTTAACAACAGAGTGTGCACAGTGGAGCACAATGACCTACGATTTACAAATTTCCTATCAAATTTTCTTTGGTATTTTTGTGGTAGTTCCACACTGCCTGTTGCACTGTTCCACTACTTTAATGCAGCATATTAATTTACAATTACAAACATAGCATATAACAGCAGTGAGCAAACATACTGGCATTAAGACATAAATTCCACTTACACTGACATGAAAAAAGAGCCTTCATGGTATGCACAAAATATATTAGTGGATTGAATCAAAAAATGTTAAATCCCGTCCATCCCTACTTTCATTTTGCTAATCTAACTGTAACTGTACAACACACACACACACACACACACACATTGTGTACGTGCACGCCCACACAGATCTAGGAGCCATAAACTTTACAAGCTGTCTGAGTTTTGTTTCCATCTTAATGCACCAAAGCTGGTTGTGATTAACCAGCTCACTGAGTTTCTCTGGAGGCCATCTCTTTGCTGCCTGTCTTTTAAATGCTAGCATCTGCATGCTGTGTGTGCTATGTGTGCTGTGTGTGCTGTGTGTGCTGGGCCCCATTGCACACCCCTTCCTACTCAGTCTGCAATTCAGGGTCAAGGCCAGGGCTCAGGAACAGTAGCAGCTACCTTTTATTGCTCTGAAAGGTAACATTAGCTGTGTTCTGGTGTACATTCTGGCGAAGGAGGCCAGGCTCAGAAGCAGCACTAACAAGAGTGGGGAGCATGGCCTCCATGGACTCCCATTACTCTCCGTCCTCATTTTGGGAGGACGGCTTCTTATTGCCATCACACTGAAATTGATTGCACCCCTGAAGACGGGATTTGTGTCCCTGAAATGTTGTTTTTCTTGGTGGGTTTCCAACATTGTAAGTTATTGCAGAAGTTAAGGATAACTCATAGTAAAGGAGGGAAATGTAAGATATTCACTCTGTAATCCCTGTTAGCTGGCCTCCGTTAGCAATGAGGAGGATGTATTAATGTAAGTGCAGAGGCCGGTGGGGAGGAGAGAGCTCAGATATCGGTCCTAATTAACTCTGTATGCTTTTGGAGGCTTGAAGCGATTCCGTCAGGTCCATCGATGGGCCCGGGTGGACTGTGTGGATAAGTTGTGATGATAGCAGATATTAGGAAAGAGGCTTTAAACCCTCAGATGGCATGTCTGTCTCTCTGCCTGCCTCTTAATTAATCAACTCCCTTTCCTCATAAGCAGGTCCTCTGTTCCCAGTCCACCATCCAGTTTGAGGCAGTAATGCAGAGTGGGCACTGGTCTGTTGGGCTCCATCCAGAGCTGCTGTGCTTGTTGTTTTGTGGCAGAGCTTTTTATTGCTGGCTGAGGTACAGCTTCTTGATCCAGGATTTGCCCTCAGTGTCCAGGGTCATCTCATTCCAGCAACCAAGCGCCCCAGGTATCAGTCATTACTGAATGCTTTAACACCGCCAAGACAGAGCTGGTCACATGACTGTTCTCAAGCCATCCTGAACCATCAAGTCATCTTTGCCGGTGACGTATGTCACATTAGATAAAAATAAGAATGCTTTTTTAAAGTCCATGCTTCGAGCCTGTCAAATCCGTTGACAAGATTTAGTAGTTTCTATTGACTTGGTGTGTGAATTTGAAAGATTAAATAAAAATGTGGATAAATAGTTGTGAATTTTGTTTCTTTCCATTTTAAAAAAAGGTTTGACGCATTTCCATCAGGAATTTCAAGGACTGTATATTGGAAATTGAAAAAATGCCTTGCTTTGTTATGCATCCTTGAATTTTCCATTGCAGACTGATAAGATGAACAAAATAGACACCAGTTTTTTGTCATTCATTTTTCCCAGCTAATGACATCCAATGCCAACAGTGCAAAAAATGAAAAAAATCGATCACATGAAACAAGAAACTTCTTTTAACATGCTGTTTCCATTTAATTCTAGATGTCACACTGTTTTCTAGAATTAAAACTGTTTATGTCCTACTCAGTCAAGCTGTCATGTTCTGTTGCATAATTGCAGTATTCTTCCTGTCAAATATTTCCACTATACTTTTATTTTTTCCAGTTTTGTTTTATTTTATGAGTTGACAAAGTTTTTCTTGGCTAAGGTAAGAGAGTTTTTTTGTTAATGATAGGTTCATGAAGAATAGAGGCCTTACTTTGTGAAGCCAACACATGGAAATGATTTGGTGTTTATTTATATCACCTATACAGTAATGATGGACCAAAATTAAAAATCTTTGCTTGAACCAAAACCAAAATTCAGGACACACTAGTTCAAAAAACAAAACCAAAAATCCAAAAAAAAGCTTTAATTTTTTTTTTTCATTTTTAAAAAAGTGATTTCCAAAGTCCTGTCCTGTCAATATGAAAACAATTGAGCTGACAATAAATAAAAACAGTTAACATAAAATAAACTTTCTAAAATTGCTACTAGTCTACTAATATGACTTACAATAACAGCAATAACCCCATTTTTTCATATTACATAAAAGAAAATATTTTGTATAATGATCTCTTTACCTGAGCTTAAACAACAAAGAAGCTCAGTTTATTAGTCTACAAAATCGAACGTCCTCAACATCAGAGAATGGTTGGTCATCCAAGGCAGTGTACAGTATAGCATTATTCATTTTAGTCATATTTTTTATTATTTTTATATTCACTGATGTTTATGATTAAAAAGAAAAGTCTTTTTACAACCTGTGGCTACATAGGGACTTCCCTTTTTCCCTCTGTGTTGCTATATTCCGCATATTGAGTCGGATGCTGTGTTTTCAAGTGGTCTATGAAAGCCATAGTGGAGAAGTGCTTGGCTGTTGTACCCCCTTTTGATACTTGGCATGAACAGTCATTACAAACTGCTTGTCTAATGTCCCTTGTAGAAACTGTGAAATGGTTCCACATGGCTGACATTTTCACTGTTGATCTGCTGCTCAAACTGTTCAAACACACATCCAATGACCGGACCAGGAGAGCAAACAGCATTTTAATCACTTTCTAATTTTTATTACTTTTAAAGCTATTTGTAAAGGGTTAGATTTGATAGTTGTTTGTAGGCCTGGTTTTTTTTTTCTGTCAAACCATTTATCACCAACACTTCTGTGCATCCTTGCTATAATGTTGTACAGTTTGCAGTGAACTCTCAAAATTTAATATTAATTTAAAAAATATAAGTCATAGATTGTTGTCTAGGATATAGCAAGCAGGAATTGTTTATCTGCATGATCTGCAGTTCAAAGCACAAGAAACATTAAAGATGCCTAGAGGTTTTAACCTTTAATCAATACTTTTATCTTCTCATCAGAAGAAAACAAAGTTTCTTGTAGACATTAGATTATCCAGTAGAAAGAGCACACATCCTGACACTTAAAATAAATCCAGCATTTTCTGAAAGCTCTGGCTGTTGACCAGATATGACATTTGAAGTGACACATCCCATATTGATTGCTAGTTTAGCAAGGTCCCATAAAAACATTTTCGCTGTGGCAGATGCCTGTGGGTGTCTGGCAGGCAGCTTTCTCCAGACTGTCCCTCACAGAGAGCTTGCTAATTGCTATTGACACTTTAATTAGTCTTTCAAAAATTAGCTCCTCAGTCGTCCATGTCCTGCTTGAGGTCTCTGCTGTACTTGGAGAGAGGAACACCAGTTTGTTGTTGAATATCGCAGACTTTAGGACTGCTCATGGTAAACTGAAAGGAGACTGATGTGATGAATCCAAGAAGATGAAATCCAGCACAAATAAGAGCAAACAAGCTGTCGACTTACTGACTGCTATTTACAGGTGACCCAAAGTGCTTTTCAGAATGACTCGTGCTGCATTTGCAATTGACAAACTATTAAGAGGGAATGCATTTTCTGCTGCAAAGCCTTGTCTTCGTCGTTAAACTGCTTTTATTTTGTTACTTATGTTTTTTCAGGCGGCCCTGCCAGAGCTCGGGCTAAGGAATCAAAGATGTCCCTGAGGCTGTTGTTGTCTGCCATATGCTCGTTTCTTTTGATAAGTATTATTTCCTGCTGCCTTCTGTGAAAGTCCAGAGATTGCAGCTGAACACAAATAGACGATGGGTCTTGGAATGCTGTGCATATTTCAGCAGGGCCACTGAGATGCTCAGCGTTTCAATTTGCTGATGTCAGGAGGGCTCGTGGAAACACAGCATAACGTGCCAGAGAGAGCACTCCTCTTGAATCCATAATCCAGAGTTGTTGGTTTCATCGCCTTTCCCCGGGCCACCTCTGATTGGCCACAGGTTTTTTTTTTTTTTTGGGAGCTGCACGGTATCCCAAGCCATCTGTCAGAACATTGTTAGGTAGTCTGAAAACAGTACGTTGCCTTTCCTGAAGGTTCTTGCTAACGACTCTCCCCTCTGAAGACATGACAATTTCAGCTATTCCCCGCAGTGTTCAGTTTCACCCAGCCGTGCCTGCCTCTTGCTGCACTGCTACTGATGGCTCTGAAATGGAGGTCAAACACTTGGCAATCTTGGACCTATGAAGCTTCAGTAACACATAAACAGAGCTTGGAGTTGAAAGCTCAAAGCTCAAAACCGCACTTGCGTTTAACAAAAAAAAAAAAAAAGGGAAAAGCAAGAAGTTGGGCTGCTGCCCTGAAAATTACCCCAGCTGACCACAATTACAGCGTTAAAGCTCAGCTTTGTAGAGAGCTCTGTGGCTGCACACATCTGAAAAAAGGAAAAGAGGTCAAGTGAAATCTGGCTGAATCAGAGACTTAACTAGAGTTGTGCTGGCTTTCGCCTATTTTTGGAGTGTATTATTACTGGTGCAGTCCACACAGAACGAGCCTGGTTTAGGAAAACTAAATTAATAGTCAGCTTTTTTTTGTCTTGTTGCATTGGTAACGTTTCACGACCGATATCACAAAACACATCTAATTAATTTTGATAAAGATATGATTCATTCGTTTATTTGATGTTGCTGAATCCATTTCTGAGTGTGTAACAGGATTCGTATGTACAGTGGCTGATTAAATGTGGGGTTGGGAGTTAATTGTTTTACACACGGAGCATTAATATCTCGGCTTTAGCTCGTGTGAGCTTTTTAATCTTCCTGGTCTTATGATAAACTGAAATGAATATAAGAGGATAGATCATAGCCCGTGGAACATTGCCTCTCTTCCCTTACAATGATCGCCAAGAATGCACCAGTTTTGACAAGGTTAGCTTGTTTATATCCAGATGAAAAAAAAACAGTTTTGAATTGTTTTCTTTCCTTGAAATATATGACAGCTGTGCTTCAGGCTGCTAACAGCTAAGTGCTTTGGAGTAGGACGTTTTAGCTTGTAGCAAGACCTGCTCATTCAAGCTTCACATTGGAATATTGAAATTTAGGCTCTTCTTGCTGTTTTTCTGGTATAATATTTCCATCACTTTGAGAAATGTCGCCTGTCTATAGCTATGAGTCATTCCAAACTTTTGGAATTATACTTTTCTCTCTTAAAATAGCATCAGAACATTTATGCATTATGTTGGGTTTTGTTTCTGACAACCAGATATTAGCATGTGCTGCAGATTTTCTTGTGATTTTTTTGAGCAACATGTGGAGTAGATTTTTACCATATGCCTGTATGATTATGCTTGAAATATTTTTGACTAGAACGAGGCTGGGCGAGTGTTTTATAGGCATATGTGGCAAAGTGAGTGGAACTAGGTTTAATTGCATCAAGGCTTTTTTTTATAGGAATGGAAAACAGTTGCCTGAAGGCATGTCAGGCAGGAAACAGTTTGGCATTAACCACTTGCTTAATTATCATGGACATAGTCTAGCAGTGGCTAGTTTATTCAGGGTGTTGCTTCCCCATCACCACTTTTGCAAAAGGAGCCACAGCCAAAGAAAGCTGGACTCGAATACAGAGGAATACGGCTCATCCAGAGTGATGTATTTAGTTACCACTGCTAAATTTTGTAGGCTGTGCAAGATGACCTCAGTGATTACTTTAACAGCACAGTTTAGTCTCTCAGTCTTAATACGATTAATATAACAGCCGACTGAACGATTTATATACCCTTACATTTGACTAGCTCAGTAAAAATCCTCCTGTCTTTGTTCTCCAGTCTAACCACAACAGAAAAATAGACTTACACATTCACTAGTCAGCACTGCATGGAGTTATTGGTGGATAAAATCAGTTCAAGACCTGGGTCATTACCAGCCTGGAAAAAACCTCCAAGATGCATCCTCCAGCCAAGGAAGTCTGGTCACTGAGCTATAAGGAGGGCTCTGTTGATGGACATGAGCTTCCATGCTGCCCAGTCTCAGTTCCAGAATCCACGATTATAGTCAGCATTTTGTTAAATAGTGTAATATGATGCACTGATTAAGTTTTTTCCTTTAACAGTGTAGTTTCAAAAGCAACAAAGCTTTTGAAGCCAGGTTTAACATTTGCATTTTTGAATTACTAGTTAATTGGTTAAAAATAAATTGTACTTTTACTGATTCATCTATTTATTTTACTTAATAGACCAGCAGTGTAAACAACCAAAGAAAGCACCCATGCAGGAAGGAATAAAGATAGAAAGAGCCCGGATGTAGGGCAGGCGAACAGGCGTGCTAGTGCACACATGTGGCATGGAGCTGTTGCCATATGGCCCTGGGAGGTTAATGATAGAGATCAATGTGTTGAGGGAGTTTCCGTGCTGCCATTTTGTGTGCCGCTCAAAGGGTTTAGAAGAGTCTGCCTCATCCATCACTGCATTCCCTTCCGCATCTAATCAGATCCTCCTCTCTCCAAGTGCCGGCGAAACTCGATTAAAGCTCTGACAGAGGCTTTTACTGGCTTCCTAGCACTTACCCGTAGTGCTCACTGTCTGCTCCTAGAAAACTATCTCTCACCTTAATGTTTATTTATGTGTTTATTGCTGCCATTTTGATCCATTAGATCTATAGCTAACACCCCATCCTTGCTTATAAGATCCCCTTCTAAACGTGTTTGCCATTAGCACCCAAGCCATTAGCACCAGTGCGTTTGAGGAGTGAGTAAAAGACAATATGTTTTCATAAAGAGAGTGAAAGGATGACGTAACAGGGCTTGTGTGATTTCAATCCTGTGGTGTTCATCTGACTGGAAGTTTTAGAGTGTGTATAGCTGGCTTCACAACACATTCAGATCTACATTTAAACAGGATATGGGATCTCTTTGAATCCTGGTATGGATAACAATTGGAAAGCAACGTAAGGACTTTATGAATTGTATTTCACTGTTTGTTTCTGAGTTTTATATGTAAGAGTGAGATATGGACTATATCTTGAAATTCTTTTGGCTCTGAATGTCCAAGGGCAGATAATGTTTTAGCAAAGAGAGTGGTGGTTGATGAATGCCAGTGTGACCTTAGCAACCAAGAGCTTTTGTACTTTTAGAAATGAAAAAAAAAACAACTGACCTTCCTCTGGCTCATATCAACACAGACTAGAGATCTGAACCCATTTCTGAGCTGGAGTTCATTATATTTAAATAAAAACTGAATATTTGTGAGGTCCGGTATAAAGTCCAGTACCAACTGATACTGATAATTTGTTTCTTGTGTGGACATTGGGAACACTGGGCATGAAGCAGGAATAACCCCTGGATGGCATACCTGCTGGTGATAAAATCACCGTTCTTTGTCTGAGGATCATATTAAAGTATGGTTATATTTTAGCTGAGTCCGTGACATTGACACTTGCTGCCTCAAATGCAATAAACACCATGTTACTAGGGGAGGCATAAAGTGCAATTTGGCAAAACCCCTTTGAACAAGCACAATATAAATCTCCAGACAGGTGAAGTCTTTGACTTTTATGATTCGCAGTCTTCCATCTCTCAGAGTTCCGTCATCTTCATTCACTACAAGCATGTCATAGCTAACAGATCCTCAGGTGTGGAGTGGATTAGGATAAAAAAATGAAATAATTAAAAATATGCTAATAAACCAAACCCAAATTTGCTAGACTAATAATGAATTGTGACAAATAGGGTTATGAGTGAAAACAAGATGTTGTTGATCTGTGATGTGATATAGTTTTAATTTGATTGTGAAAAGAACTGATAAGGGGAGTGATTTAGTCCTTGAAAGTGGATAATCTCAACTGGAGACTGTACTTATTTGTACCCATTTGTACTGCTGCTGTAAACATAAAGACTTGCCTTATGCTCATCCCAGGACTCTTATTCACACTATACTCATTCTGAACATCCTTTCCAAACTCGTTTACTCTTCTACCACTCTAATGACTTATAATCCCACTATCTAGTGTCACCCAGAAGATAATGGGCTCCATTTTGAGTCTGGTTCCTCTCAGGGTTTCTTCCTTGTGTCATCTCAGGGAGTTTTTCCTTGCTACTGCGGTCTCTGGCTTGTTCATTAGGGATCCACATCTGGATTTCTGTAAAGCTGCTTTGTGGCAGTGTCTATTGTTGTAAGCACTGTACAAAGAAAATTGAATTGAAGAAGACAGTTGATGAAACTGTAGTGATATTAAGGACTAATATTAAGGACCCCAATTAAGTCAACAGAGTTAAGAGATTCTGTAACAGGGTTCTTAAATAATATTCTTTATCTGGCCAAAGTGTATAAATAAGCAGTGTGTGGGCATGTTCACCTTGAACGAGTGACTAGCAAAGATTTGCTATAGTGAGGTCAGACAGCTAATGTAGTGATGATACTTGTATATACAGCATTATGCATGGAAATGCACTCTTGCATTTGTACATTCCACTCCAGAAAAAAAAAGCATTTTCATGGAACTCCGAGTTGGCTCGTAATTAATTTGGATCTACATTCCTTGCAAGTAGGAAATTTCTCGCGAGTAGGAAATCATTCTCACTTTAATTTTGTCCCTACATTGAGCCACCCCATTCTAATGGGCTCAATTAATCTTTGATCCATGAAAGGCAATCTAGCAAAAGCTGTCAGCACTTACCAAACCTGCTCATTCGAGAGGAACGTTCACACAAGCGTCACAGTGCTGTTGAATGTTATAAAGTACCATTAATTCCCGGAAGGAGCAAAATGCCTTTTTAAATTTTGCCATATATTTAGAGGCTGTGAGGCAGATGTAGAAGGATGCACCAAGGCTCGGGTTGTGTCTTACACACCAGGATTGGGTTAAGCCCTGAAAGTAAGTCTGCTGATCGACCACTGAATGGTATTGCATTAGCATGAGTCATGCATCAGCGAGACTGCAAATCAAACCCAGTGCAAGAAAAAGAAAGAAATAAAAGAAACTTTGCTGCAAAGAGAGTATGAAATACAGGTTTTCACAATGAACCGCATACAAACATGTAATTAGGCTATTGGGTTTCAGCGGCAATGGAAATGAGCTATAAGGTGCAGAATTCAGCTCCGCAGCCTGAAGTACAGAATAAGAATAGCTTAAAATGGGTTATTGCCTCATCCAGATAATAATGGATAAGCAAGAATGCAGAAATTCTGCTTTTTCTGCAATTCACCATCTTAAAAAAGCCTTTTTAAAGGTGGTGTTAATACACACAGGAATTAAACACTAACAAGAGCCTAACTTTCGCACAGTTCCTTCAGTAGTGACTGTATACCCTGAGCTGCAAGTGTATTTGCTTTACATATACATTAATTCCAGAATTATTAGCACCCTTTAAGAGAACAGGCAAATATTTGTGTATAAAATTATTATTATTCACAATGTTTCAAATTTTCAAACTCACTCAAACAACTGGAGAATCTACTTAACTTACTAAAAAAATTCTCTTGATTTAAGTTACATTATTTTTTTATTCTGGAGCTAACTTCGGTAATCTATCAATACAATAATCTATGAATATTTCCTCCCAGATCAACTGAGGTGTGCCAGAACAGCCGAGCAGTCTGAGTCACCTCTACCTCCTGGTGCTTCTCGAGGTTATTTCAGTCCTGATGTTCCTGCTCATTTGGCCAAATGTGTTGTCTGTGAGTTTGTGTGTGCACATACGGACAAGCAAGTTTTTCCCCCCAGCAGTGGTCCTGGACTTGGCAGCCTGTCGAGTCTCCATTCATACGTGCCCCTTTAAAGGCATCTCATTTGTTTTTTTGTTTTTTTTTTCTATCTTTTGGCTCCAAGTACAAAGCAGAGAAACCTTATATTAAGGACCTTGAAGTAGCCGTGAAGTTCAGATGCCAGTTGTGCAAATTTGATATGTGCTTTAGTGACTCAATTGGCTTTCCCACGCTTGTTTTTTTATGGTATAAGAAAAAAAAACGACACGGAAAGGAACAACTTTTATCTTGGATAAATTTGAATTGTGAGCTTTAGTGTCCATTTCAGATGTACTACAGTACAGGGGGAAGCTCAAACATGTAAGGCTATATCCATGCAGAATTTCACTTGTTCTGGGGTTACAGTGCACTGAGAAGCTGCAATAAAATGTCCTTATGTGGGTAAAATTCAATAACTGATGGTGCAAAAATATTTTATTGTAATAAAATTCATTCATTTGTTTGTGTGCAGACCACATACTCTTGCCATATACCATATAATTAATTACTAATATTTTATTTCTTGGAACTTCCACTATAGCTAGACATGTATGATGGTTCATTACTTGTCAAACAAAAATAATGAATGCTAATTGTCACTCTGTGAGTAAGGTTCTATGCCTGTGACTGGGACAGCTCAAATCTTAGATCTGCCATAGAGCCATTGTTTAACCCTTAAGTAAGACTTAAACCCTCTTAACAGCTGCTCATCTTCACGCTTGGATTAGATTCTGCCTTCTGTCACTTTGGATAATAAGTATGGATATGGAAACAGCCATGCGATGGGCTGGCTTTCTGTCCAGAGTGTATTCCTTCCATGCGCCCAGTGTTCCTGGGATAGGCTCCAGAGCCACCATGACCCTTACCACGATAAAGTGCTTACTGAAGATGAATGAATAAATGGATATGGGAGCATGTTGAGTCTGAAACACCACTTAAAACATATTTACAACAAAATCTTCACCTAGTTCACGGCATTCTCCTGCTTTTTCTCCGACGTACAAGCAGTATGAATTAGAGTATATGCCATAGCATTTGCAATTTTTTACCTCTTGCTATGGTGTTACAACAGCCACCTGAAAGCTATGTTTTTCTAAATCTATGTTTTTCTGATTTCTCAAAAAAAAAAAAAAAAATTGAGAAGGCATTTATTAGCTAGGACTTTCTTGTTAGCAATGTTGACACCTCTGTATCCACGTTTGCACTAATAAACTTCTTAGTTTAAGGTAGGACAACCTATTGGAAGGTGTTCAGCATGACCAATTTCCAAAGTCTACAGAGAAAACTTGAAATGGCAGTTGAAAGGCTGGCTATGGCATTGTCAAGATTTTTGCAAACGAGAGAACAGTTTGCTGTTGCATCACGCAGGAGGCTCCTAAAATGTCCTTCCCCCTTGTTAATTCATGCCTCTGGATATTTTGTGAATGACTCATCAGTATAAGTCACGTAAAAGAAAATATGATCATTTTTCTGTCATCTTTTACAATTAAATGCTGTGACATTTCTGCGTTTTGACTGTCACTGTCCGTGCGCAGGTGGGCAAAAATGACATTAATATTGTGTTATTTTTCACCTTCCAGAAAAAAAGCTGTCAGCATAATAATGGAAAGCTTGCTTCTTAAGCCACGCCATGCCAGTTCTACACTAATGAGGGATTACCGAAGATGGATCTTTACAAACAGAACCATTCGGTCAAATCAGATTTGTAGGTTTCAGTCTGTGAATAATTGAATAACATGTCTCATGAGCTCATTATTGATCGAAACCGTTTTAGCATTTTCCATTGTCTCTGGCCAGAGGAACACGGCCAATCTAATTATAGAGGAAGCATACTGGACTCTTATGTAAGGATTACTCCTTTAATATGATCAGTGCTATGAATTAGCTGTGCTACATCTGTGCATCCTGGTAACCTCATACTTCATGGAACTCGAGCTGCCTTATATTTCAACGCCCATTACAAACTGTTAAAGAGCAACAGTGTTTCGGTTACTATAGATTCTGCAATTTTCCATATCGTGCAGTGTTGCTGTTTTCTCACTCAGGCTAACATAGTGAATGGAAAATTTTTTCTTTGGACCTAGAGCAAGGTTCTCATGTTGCCTTCTGTCTTTTATTTAAGAATCATGTAATTAGCATTCCTGTTTTTGTTCACTTATTGACAATGGATGTCTTATTGACAAAAGACCATAGGTGGTAAAATTACCTAAATCCTTTACCCAAGTTAAAGTATAGCTTCAAATTATTTGCTCAAGTTAAAGTAGGAAAGTTTGACTTTAAGTGTGAAAGAAAAAGTACAAGAAAGCTTCAGGAAAGAAAAAGACGTCTGCCTCAAATGACACACTGATATTTTACTGATGCTAAATTATGTCCACTTTCACTAAGGAACAATGGAAAGCATTAGCTAAGGCTAACTAACAGCAGCTTTATTGCTAATCTCTCATATGTTAGCTAGCATGATAACCACTCTAGTTGAATGCTAGCAGATAGTTGTTACAATGCAAACAGTGAGTGTGTATAGTGACTGATAGATTACAGTAAGATGTATTAGGTTTCACTCTGGTAAAGTTTGGATTTATTAGGAATTTAAAACTCCTTGAAACTGTCTGATGCTAGAATGTAACCTTATCACTTTACAAATACATGATTATAGAGAAATATAGTGATGTTAAAAATGTATTAAGAAGAAAGTAGAGATTTTTCTTTTTAATGTTTAATTTCTAAATGTCAAATGAGAAGTAAAGATACATAAATGCCAGCCTTGAGTACAGTAACAAAGTAATTGTACTTTGTGACTTTCCACTTCTACCCAAGGCATGTTTGGTTTTGTAGCAATACATTTGTAACATTTATTTTAAAATCCTCTTTTAGCTTTTTAGCAGTTTAAAATAGAAAACCAAAAGCCCTTCTCAAGGCTTTGGATCTGATATTATTCTTAGCTCAATATATCATGAACATCATGTCTGTAATATAAATCCAGTTTTTAAATAGTCCTATGAGCCCAGTATCAATGCACTTATAGTAAAAAAAAATATTAAATGGGTCAATCAGAGCTGAAGAGAACATTCTGGTGTCCTCGCTGGCTCTGTATTGTATTACTTCATACAGATTTACCTCAGGTCATCACACACCGTACATATTATTTACCTCTGTGTTATAATATATGACACAAGGTTAAACACATGCTTAAGATTTGTCCTCTTGTATGCGCTGGTGCCATTATAGTGTCTTTTTTCATTTCTTTGGACAGCTATGCAGATGACGTAATGCTGAGCACCATGCATTTGTGGAAGCAGATTGCTAGAGACCCCCAGCTGCCAGACATATCACTTTAGCTATTCAGCTAAAACAATTACCAGAGGTAGAAACTTGGTTCTGTAAGGCTGCACATTAGTCCATCAGGCTTAAGTGAAAAATTAGATTATTGGTTATATGCGTGGTACAGATGTAACATTTAAAGGCTGATGATACGTGATCCGTTCGAGTGTATAGTCAAGTCTTAATACTAAACACTCAGGAAAGTGACCTGGACAGGATTTCATTGAGGTATGTGAAGAATGTGAATTGTGTGAAAGTAAATGCATTGAGAAAACAGCTGCAGCAGCATTAGAAAAATAGGACCTTCGGGTTACACTGAGCTACATCAAATCTCAAGACGAATAAAAAATAGATTCAAATTCTATTTTAGTGTAACTTTAAAAAGATTAAATCTAGATATATAAACGTGTCTTTGATTTGTCTATCTCATGGAAACCGTTGCGTGACCCTTTTAAAAGGGAGTGTGTGCTTGGTTTAAAAAAAAAAAAGTATACGTGGTCTTTTATATCTTAATATTATTAGATTAGTATGCACACTTTTAGAAAAAAAAGTCAAATCTAAAATCCTAAAGCCTTCTTCAATGTGTTTCTTTGGGTCAGGTCTTAAATTTTCAAGTGTAGAACCCTATAACAGTGGTTCTCTATTAGATAGCATTCGTAGAACCCCTTTTATGTTAAGAACCCATTACTACCCCATTAGGAACTATTTAAATGTTACATCCAGATCCCTGAAGTATTCTATATACCCTGAAGTTCTGTATTGAACCCAATAAGAGAGAGTTCTAAGTAATACACTTCTTGGAAGATAAGAGCATGTAAGAGTGTGTGTGGTTGGTAAAAACAAAACAAAGAAACAAATAAAAAAGATTATTTATGTCTTAATAATATTACATTGATATGTTCAAACTGTCTTATTGGATCAAATCTTAAAGGTTCTATGTGGTTTCCTATTAGATAGGGTTCCTAGCAGAACCCCTTTAGAAAGGTAAGAACCCATATCTTTTGCAAACAAAAGGTTTTTTTTTCTGTGAAGGTATATGCTTGCTAGAAATTTGTCCATAATCCACATAATTAGGGCATTCATTGGTTTGTATATCTCTGGTTGAACCCTTAAAGGTAAAGGTTTATGTTGAACCATACAGAGTTTGCTCTGTTAGAGAGGGTTCTAAGTAGAGCTCCTCTTGGAAATTAAGAGCCCAGGACTATCCAAAGAACCCGTGAGGAACTGTTGTGTTTTTTCCCCCAAATTTTCTTTACTATGGAACAGGAGAACTGAAATTGTGCTTTTGGTGCTTTTTCTTTGTTCACTCTGTGCCACCTTCTGCTTTTACATTTCTCCCACTAAAGAGATAAAAAGCTCTGTCTTAATTTACGAGCTCTGATGGACCCTTTTAACAGCCCATGACGCTGGGAGAGGGGAGTTAAGTGTGGTGCTGTCCCTCTCTCTCTCTTCTAGCCATTTCCAGAAAGTGAGTGAGTTCACCTGCACAGCCCAGTACTCACCAGTATTTAATTTCCTCACATTTATGCCTCTGATAACAGCCATCCTGGTGCATATTTCACAGCTCCACTGTGTTTCTTTGATCGACTGTATCCTTAAAAAAAAAAAAGGCCTTCAGTTGCAAAAGCAAAACAAAAGGAAAGCAGGGAGGAGAGAAAGATATTGCTCTTAAGGCCATTCTGGTTCAAGGATATTGTTATGCAAATGCTTTGTATTGTCCCTGACAACTGCGACTTAACAATCTTTTTAGGGTCTCCTTGGTAACATGTTAGAATGTGAAACTGCTGGATCTGATTATTGAAATTCGATATACGTATATGCTTGCAGATAAAACATGATCACTTGGTAGATTTGCTTCAATACCCCAACAACAATGCAAAACCTAAAACGTAGGGATGAACAATAAGATCAGAATCATATCAATATATTATATTGTATTCTGGACCGCTGCTGTAACTTTTCTTTTGTATGTTTTCAACTGTTATAAATTTGTTACATTAATATAAAGGAATGAAATATGGAACCAGGAAAGACTATGGTTCTTTGTGCAGAGAGTCAGTCAATTTGATATGATTCACTGGTTTTGATTCAGTTTTAATGAGATTTTTGTAAATTAAAGATTGAGTCAATATTCAATACACTAAACACTAAGCAGCTAAGCTTGTTATGCATCAGAGTATTCAACAAAGACATCCCTAATACTTCTCAGGCAAATGTCTGTGTTACTAGCTTGTGAATAGTTCTCCGAATCTGAAAAGAAGTCATTACACCCCTGACGGGAAGTGCTGTTTAATTTAAGGAAGTGTTAGCATTTAAAGCTTTGGCCTGCCCATCTTGCCATGGTACAGATAAAAATCCTCTGTCTTGAAGACTCTCTCTCGAAAAAAAGATACCCCTGACTGTTACAAAGCACTGACACTGGAGACTCCTTCTGTAAACTCCTTCTTCTAAATAAACATCTTCACAGACCATATCACAACATCAACAAATAGACATTTCTCTTTGTTAAAAACAGCATTTTTAACCAGATTACTGTTAGTCATAAATTATGTGGAGTGTCTTTCATGCAATGCTTTGTAAGTTGTTACTATGGAAAAGATAATGCATTCAAATGAGAGCGTTCAAATGAGAGCATTCGTATAAACCTATGTTGTGGCCTGAAGCCAGCACTACTGTCAGAGCTGCTGTTACAGAAAGTTTATCACCACCTTCTGACCAATCAGAATCAAGAATTCAACAGCTCTGTGGTCTAGCAGATGTTTGTTGCTAATGAGGCGGAATTTCATTCTTTATTCATATTGTAAAACTAAAAAATAAATCTAAAAATGTTTTAGGGTTATGGAAATATTATTAAAAACTCATACCAAATAATGTCTAATTACTATGACCGCCTTATTTGAAGGTACATAAGGAACCTGCTGCACTATATTTACTAATACTTATTTAACTTCTGTCATGTTTTTGACAGCCATGAGTAATCTAACAAGAATCCTGTCAATCTTATTTTATTGGAGAAATTTTCATATTGTTTAACACAATGTAAGAATTCAAGTCTATCGTAGGAGAATACAAGTCTTCTCATAAGTCATTTTGCACAATGGAGCCTATACATGCAAATAGCTTCTGAAGCTTCAACAGCGAGAGTTATGTTGCAAGGATTCCCGCACTAGTCTTTCACTGAGATTTTTTTCCTGAACTGCTGGAGTTCAGCCTACGTGACTGCTGGGTGAATTGCTCTCTAAAAAATCTACCAGCTGCAGACTAAAACTGATCCGGTGTGATCTTTGGCATTAAGGATATTGCTGTATAAGTGAGGGGTTTTTAAATTTCCACCTTCTCTGAACTTTCACAGCTATTCACGATCACCCGGTTTCAGTGTCACCCAGGCGCTTGGTTTATAATGCGGAAAAATCCGAGTGGAACAAACGCGTCAGGACAGTTTGCAGTCGTTTGAAGACTTTAGCAGATGACACGGGGAAATAAAATATGCGTCCGCTCCAGTGGCCTAGGGGCTTCAAATGAGACTTGACTAATCATTTCTCCAGCACTGGGGCCATGTGACTGTATGGTTTGGAGGCCTGGAGGAGTGTGGGAGGCCCTTAGACGTGTCTAATAAAGCCCAGACACATGAATCCAGAAACAGACACTTCAGGCTGGAAGTTTGGAAGCCAGAGGTTATCGAGAGCCATGGTTCTCAAAGTGGGTCCGTGAAGCAAAGCTATGGGGCTGCGATTTTCTAATTTTGTTACAGTGGTAGAAAGCACAACGCACCATTATCAAAGTTGTTAAGACTTGATCATGATCATGATCAAAGAAATATGATCAACTAATGACAATTTATGGGATCTATGGGTGGAAAGTTCAGGAATTAAAAAAATTACTAATGTGCCTAATAGTTTGTAAAATAAATCAGATTTTTTTCAGTTAAAGGGGTCACTGACTGTAAAAAGCTTGAGAACCCCCAATCTAGCAGAACACTTCTAAAAATGCACTGTTTCCCAACCACTGTCTAGACAGCTTGAACATTCCAGGAAGATGATGAAGTCACCTAAAATATATTCTGGGCATATTTTTCATCGTCTAATTGTACCTTAAAGTTTACTTTTTGTACATTTTAAATTCATTTTGACAAAATCTTATCTTCACATTGTATGTTTGGAGGTAATAATCACCACAATAAACACCCACAATAAACTTGCACTCTCCTGCAGTTACTAATATGTATAATAAATATCACATTTGCACAAAAAACAGTCGTTGAAAGAGTGTTTTCAGTCTCCAGGAAGGCTACATTACCCCATGTGAAATGTCTCTCTGCATCCAAGGTTTCTCCTCCTTAAAGACATTATTTTTTTTATACAAAATGGAGGCGCCACTGAGGTGAGACAGTTCCCAGGAGGATTAGCCATGTCATGCTTAACCTTTTGCCTATCTATTTATCAGCAGAGTGTGTTAGTGAGAAAGTGGTGCATGGAAACATCCCTTTCTCTCAACGCTTGCTTTTTTTTTTTTTTTTTTTTTTTTGCTAGAAAACTGAAGCACACATCTTCTGAAGTGCTAAAAAAAACAGAGCAAGGTCATTTGAGGGTCAGCTCACCCAGGCTGCCCACGTTGCCGCCTGTTTACCAGCAGTGCTCTGGCTTGCAAAGTGATCAAAAACTGAACCGCTGAGACAGATCACAGGCAACATTTAAATTCTGTTGTCATCACCCATTTTCGTTATCGATATTTCTTCACTTTGTCAAGACGGGAGCAGAAAAAGAACGACTTTACATTCTTCTCTCGAGGTGCCAATGCTGTATGTTTCTGGAATGGGCAATTTGTCAGCAGAATTGTCTCAGATTTCAAAACTGTGAGGACTGATCGCTGCCATTTTCGGCAAAAAAAAGCCTTTGAAGCAGGACGAGCTTAGATGTGGTATATGGACCGCTGTGCTGGCAGAATGAAAAGCCTCATGAATTCTTAGAGGGAGCTAGGCACATTTCTATCACATCGTTGAGCACACATGGTGAGCACAGTGTTGCCTAGCATTCTGTTCCTTTTGTTTATTAGGTGCTTTCCTTATACATCAAGTTGCTATATGCAAGGTGCCAGATACTGTATGTAAGGAATAAAACACAACTGGGTGTGTCGTTATAGGAAATGAATTGACGATGTGACGCAGAGTTACTTTTACTATTAATTCCGCTTACACCCTAGCAATTTACAAAGGACTGCAATATTTTATTACTTTTTTAAATCAAAGAATGCCAAGTTGTACTTTTTATCAGTTTATAGTTACATTTAATGTTGCAGAACGTCCATGAACCAAGCTAGTTTCTGTCATAACTTATTATAGCATTATAGCGGCTATAAACAGTCAACTCCTTACCAACCCCTCTCTTTTTTCTTTTTGTTGAAGTTAATATGACAAAGAAATGCAGCTTATCATGTTGCCAAGAAACCACGGTGAGCCAAGTCCTCTGTACTGAAGACTTTTTCATGTAGGAAAAGTTAACTTTACAGCTTTACTTCTGACTGTTGCAAAGTGCTGACACTGGAGACTCCTTCCAAAAATGCTAAAGAAATGTGTTCCAACTGCGTAAGTGTACTTAGGCAACTCTCAGTTAAGCTTCTTCACCGGTCAAAGGCTTCACACCATGTTACATTAATTTGTTGCATATCTGTCTGCATGTGTAGCCACTGAGTCAGTGTTATTCTTTACCAGTAGTTCTGTAGAGATGGGTCTCTGGCCTATTTGATAAATAAACCTAGCACATTTCATTACACATAGGGCCTTTATGAGTTCAACTGACTAAATGTGATTGCAGAATAATTCAGTACAGCGTGTAATTTAGGGCTCATTCAAGTGTGGACAGCATTTTGAGCTCTCGAGCGCAGACAGGCTGATGTGTAGTGGGGTGAAGTGCTCTGTGGAAAAAGCTTGCCTCAAACCTAGCTGTCTGGCCACTGTTCATTTCATGTGTGCTTTATGGGTTAAGGGCCTGTGAGGCCACTGCAGCACCAGGAAAAGAGCCCTTATACTCATCTGCTCTCACTGTACTCATGGCCCATCACGTGTTTTTTAATTCACCTTGGATGAAAGAATGACTTAACTATCATCAGCACCTGTGCTTCGGGCTTTCATTGATATTTTCAGGTGGATTGAAAAATGGATGTCCGGAAGGCCTGGACTGATCCATCACGTGGTACGATGAAACAAATGATTTGTATAAATCACGTCTCCTAGGCCTTGGCTGCAGTCCAGCCAAGCTCAGGGCACACATCATGCATCTGCACTTGCTAAATCATATACTGCAGAAGACCTTGAGCATGTATCTGTTTGCCCCTACACTGGCTCAATTATATATAACCAGATACCTAGACTGATTAATATGATAACCTTTGCATTTTATTTGATTCTCCAGAAATATCAGTCATGTCTGCATTTTATCTCCTCTGACATTACTGTACACTGAGCAGTAAACAAGCATCTGTTATAGGTGGCAGTGGCAAGGGCTCCGTAAACAGGTTTAATTACCTCTGAAAAACTTGGGAGTATGGTGATGGACAGATACATTTGACACATGGCGAGACCGTTAGGTCTCTTTAAGCATGCTCAGGTTAAGCAATAAACTGGTCCCAGAGAACCCCTTGTCACCCATCTTTGAGAATTCAGTGGAAAATGTCAGTAGTAATTGGATACATGGTGACCTTTTTATCAGTGAGGTGCGCTGCTTTTTTCTTTTTTGCAAGAGCCCTAATGGCCTGCCACAAGATTCACACTTTCCTCATACCCCTGTTGGAATTGAAGGAAGAGTTCACTGGTATTCCTGTTGGCCTGAAGGATGTTCCAGAGCTTTGCCTCAGGTTCTCCCCACAGAATGACTTATCATTTATAATTGGGAACATTAGTCAAAGGAATACTGTATCAAATTGTGACAAGGACGCCATATTTCACCAGTGGTGACAAGACCGATGTAAGTGGGGGAGGTATGATTGAGACCTTAGGGTTCAGCTCTGGCTATACTCCATAAGTTTTCATCAAGTTAGTATTTGCATTCAGTGAATTCCTGGGAGTGTGAATCGATCTGGAGCCGCTGCTAAGTAGATATGAGTGCTTGCTGTGGCACTAAACTGTGCATCTGCCTCTGTATTTATTCTCCTTTATATCCCTCTTTCATTTCCATCCAATCTCCAGTTGATTTAGCGATAATGCTATTCACAACACATCAAATTGCACATTATGATGGCTGGTGATCGGCTTTGTGAGAATGAGTTTGTGTCCGGCTATTTTTTCTCTCTCAGCTCGAGGATTTGATCCCGAGCTTGGGTTACTGCCTGTGTGGAGTTTTGCATGTTCTCCCCATGATCTATGTGGGTTTCTTCTGGGTTCTCTGGTTTCCTCCCACTTCCAAAAAACATGCCAATAGGTGGATTGGCTGCACTAAATTGCCCCTAGGTGTGAATGAATATGCGCATGGTGGACTGGTGCCTCATCTGTGGTGTATTGTTGCCTCATACCCAGCGTTGGATACACTATCAGGATACACTATGACCTTAACCAGGGTAAAGCGCTTATTAAAGATGAGTGAATCAATGAATCATAAGAAGGAAACGATACTTACGATCTGCACTGTGGAAACCTGTTGAAATGCTAGCAAAACAATCAAAGTCGCAAAACAATGGCACCATGAATCTTATTAAGCATGGTCTCTTTCCCATGCGTTACCTCCTACTCTACCACAGTACTCCAAAATATAAGTTGAATGAGTAATCTTTGTCTTTTTGCCAATTATTTTGACCAATTAGTACTAGAGTCATGACATCCATGTTGTAGAGCTCAAGCAGAGGCTGAACCACTTGAACCCTGCTGGTATACTCAGAATTCTCAAAGATCATGGGGATGTGTATCTCTAAACTCCTTCACATTCATTCACTATCTGCTGCTAATCACAATATTTATGCTTCCCCTCCTTTACAATGAACCCTTGATGTACAAATTTCAAGTCTCCCCCTCGTACGATGTTATCAGTATTTGCAAAAATCAGCATTCCATTTTAAACAGGATCTTTTTCAGCGTTCATGAACCCCCCTCGCAAGGATAATAAATCATACTGGTTGGATGAAAAACAGTGAACAGCACAGCAGAAAAAAATATGTGATTTTAATCAGGCGGTGTAGCCCTCAGACGACCTTTAATCCAACCAGACTTAATGCAAACTCTGGCCAAAGAAAAACTTATTCTAGGAGTTTTGTACCACAGGAATTTATATTTGCTCCAACTATCTCACAGTAACCTCAGCAACCTCTAAGTTACTAATGAGGTGGATCTGTAATTATCTCAATCTCATATCTAGCTCACTGAATTAGAAATAATATATCTAAATTAACTCTAACTCTCACTGGCTTCCAGTCAAGAATCCAGCCACACCTAAATAAACAGAAACAGAACACAGTGTGTTGTTTCTCAGCTTATTATAGAGTTCTTTATAGTCTGCTGCTGCTGCATTGGATGCTTTTAATTGGATGATTGCACACATAACTACAACGTCTAGAGTAACTATTTTCTGTGAGGATTCAGGTCATGCGCAGACAACAGGGCAAATCTGATTTAGTTCTCAAATTCAAGTTTTAGGCATCCGAGTGTCCGCATTGCAAATTACAAGTGACCAAATCAGATTTTTCTGTTTAGAAGAGCTGGCAGATTTTAATTTGTGAAAAGATTTGGTATTCAGATGCATTCAATTATTAATCAGCCTACAATTCTATACTGCCAGTTGAACATTTCACACTATATTTGAAAATTGTCTCTTTTTAAGGAAAAAATTACAAAAAAGTCAAGACTTTCTTATCACAGATTATTGTCAGGCAGCAGAGATGGAGGCGGATGCAAGTGCAAGTTTGCACGCTTGCCTCCTGTCTTTACACAAGAACAGACTAAGAAAATACTAAACACTGTTTTTCGTGATCGTGTTGCAAATTTCTGATCATGAAAAAAAAAAGAAATCTGATTTGATTGAACAGACTGATTTGCCTAACCAGAAATTCGAATACAAATGGAGTTTAAAAGTGGGAAAAGTCAGATTTAAAGTGTTTTTTGGCTGGTCAGGTTGTAGAAAATCTTGTCAGATATGCAAAAAAAAAAAAAAATCAGACTTGAGATGCTTATCCGAACATTGCCTCAGTCTATTTGTATTCAAATGCTGTTACATAATATACCCATTTCTGAATTGAATTGGCCATATGTCAACCCTGGCCCACACATCGTTAATGTCAATCAATGTCTATCCTGTTTGCCTGAAATATTTTATTTAAAGTATACCATGGTCAAACTGCAAAATGTATTTGAACCTGTTAAATTAATCTGATTTCATTGTTGTCCTTGCAGACAGTTTTATAGCTCTTTGTTCAGCATGTGTAGGCTAATGGAGAGCAATGGTTCTAATTAATGCAGAGCAGAGAAGAGGAATAGTAGCATTATAAATCCACATGCCAGTGTTAATAAAGCAGGCAGCTGGAGACATGCAGAATGCAAAGAAGCGTTTTTACTCACTGAACCTGCTGGGAGATCAGAGAAGGCATCTGTGTTGCACACATGAAAAGAGACATGAATATGCAGCTTTTGTAGCGTTAAAGGAGGAGACGAGCAACAGGTAATGAGAAATAGCAGATGAAACAGCTGAGAAAGAGCTTGGTACTGATTAATACCATCCACTCTGTGAATACGCTCTCACCTTAGCATAACATCTAAATCAGAATTTCCCATCAGGCACAATGACACTGCAGTATTTCTTCAAACCCAAACCCTGCTACTGCTGCATTTAATGATGCATTGCACATGACGGTGAGCTCCATCGATGAAGATTACCTGGATAACACCCCTCTTGTGCTGCTATCACTTTGACTAGAATACTATGGATATTTTTATATACCGCAGAAGCTGTTATTATCTCAGAGTGGTTTAGGACAAGGTCAAAACATTCATGTGGAACAGAAACAACTCTCTGATGATGTCTGTCTATAATAACACGCTTTCCTTTTGACACATGCTGTGCACATGAGGAGAGAAATGGCTGTTTTATTTAAAGTTCGTTGTTTCTTGTTTCAAGAACCATGCTGCTGCTTAACCTCAAGCTCTGACTATGACCTGTGAGTCAAGTAATAGGAAATGCATTAGCAGGGTTGTGGTTTGTGTGTCCCCATCCATTAATCTGTGCCGAAAACGTTCCTACCGGCCTACAGGGCTTCATGTAGTTGATGATTCAGCTGTTTTTTTTTTGGCTGTTTGGGTCAAAATGACTCTTAATCCTCTGTCACTCATCACAGCCCTAGCCAATTGTGAGTGAAAGTTAGCAGTGAGCAGTTTCCTCTGAGTGTTGAACTGTGCTGTGACGTAGCATAAAAGTTGTGCAGTTTGAAAAGTTGTGCTTCACGTGTCTAGAGCTAGCTAGTGGGTGGGAAGTGACAAAATGAGCAAATTGGGAGAAATTGCAAAGTCTTACTCAGTGATACTAAAAGTGTTATATGAATACATTTCTATGAACGTTTATGATTCTGATATTATATATACATATATAACAAAGATTAGAGATTATGTTCAAATCATTTTGCCCTGAGGTTAGCAAGGTAAAGTAAAGGTGAAAATGGGTGGTAAATAGAGAAAAAAAGATGTGATGCGCCATTTACATCAATACTGTTTGTTATTGTGTATGTTATGTGTAATGATATGATAAAATGGGTATTCTATTTGAATTCTTAAAATATCGAATTGAATTTTTATTCTTAAAAAAGGTAAACCCTTAACCTTTTGTCTTGGATTACTTGGAAACCGATGCAAGTGCTTAGTATTTTATTTAAAGTGATACACACGTGAACAACAGCTAGAACTATATAACATAAACACAAACATAAACTAGACAAGCATGAGAATGGCATAGATAAAACAACGTACAACCACACTACTCACAACAGACGCTAGACAAAGAGTTCTATAAAACGTGACTTCAATACTCGTGCTCATTGTGCATAAACGTGATTCAGGTGTTTGTGATCCTGTGACTTGGTGTGTGATGCGAACACGTGGTGTGCAGTGGCTGATGGGTGCTGTAGTCCAGTGCTGCTATCGGCGCTAACCTGACAGAACCCACCCCTTTAAGGCGGGGCTCCTGACACATCCATTCTGGCTTTGAGAGGGTCCTGGACTGCCAGGCAAGGTATCCATGGTGATGATGGGCTCTGGCATGGTACGCTGAAGTATACACCTTTTGTACCTTCAGTACGTATCTTTTACCTAGAAAGGTGCATGTAGTGTACCTTTAAAGCTTTACTCTAAAATATGACTATGGTCCAGTTGTGTACCTTCATTCTTTTTTTTATTGGTACACTATCGAAATATCGAAATTCCCATTCCCACGTATTAAAGGCACCAGCAATAAGCAAAGGCACAGTTTAGTACCCATTTTTTCGGCGAATGTCTCAGAGTTAATTTAGCACCTATAAGCTGTATGAAGATAAACTGTGATTGATAGCAACTTTTCACTTTAGCAGATTGTTGGTTTGTATTTAAAGATAAAAGTGACTTGGTTTTGGTGTAGCACTCTTAACTGTGTGCATCGTATTGGAGTGTAGCAGTACAGAGTGATTGCAGGCAATTGCGAAGACAAAAAGAAACTCAATGGCAAGTATTGAGGTGAGAGTATGAGGCTGTGGCTTAACGTACTCCCCTCTAGCTCTATTAATTTCACACTTGGTTGCCCATTGTAGAAACATGTGCCCTAATCCTTGGATTGCTGCTCTGGGTATCTGTGACCGCTACCTTTTTGAAGGTGTTCACTGTCACATTGGAGTGTATTTTCTTTTAGAAATGTCCTCGTATTATGTCGTACATGTCAGGCAGCTCAGGAACTACAAGTGGACATGAAAATAGACACCTTTATAATGGCTTTATTAAATTTGGACACATTTCCTGGACACATCTGACCATTTCATTAATTTTTTGTGTGCTCTTAGTAATATTTTTTTCTATTTTCTTCCCTCCTCTGCTCTGCTGCATCACTGCTGTCTCTCTCCTATCTGCCTGGCGTCAACTGGATCCTACTTAGGTAAGGCCCCAAGTTCTTTATACGTCCATTATTCCACAACATCATAATAACAAGCGTGAAGCACACGGGACATGGTGCACTTTGTGTAGTGCCAGAAGCTGTAAGCTTTAGATGGAACAGCAGCCTTCCGAGCACTAAGCTCTTTTGATCATATCAGGATGAGGCTTCTTGGAATTAAAAAAAACCCCAACTCAAAGAAAAAAAATCCAAAGGGAAATATGGAAGTATGGAGGATCAGGTAGGTGGTGACGGTATTGAAAAATCGTTTGTTGGTTCCTCTTGCTGTCCCGCAGTGCTGTCAGTTAATGACATAGGAGTGTTGGAAAATCGGATTAGTCTTTCCCTCGGAGGTCGTCAGTCTGAGGGAGGTTCGATGCGCACAGAATCCATCAGAGCATACTGAGACTTCTGTACCCGTCTTTTTTTTTCTATTTTTTCTTCTCTGCCATGAATTACTGTGTCACTGTCTCTAGGAAAGAACAATGGATGGCGGATTTTCCATCTTTGTGATAATGTTGCTGTTTCTTTTGCTATTGCCATGCCACTGTATTGGATTATTTGCTACAATTCACATCAGATACATTAATTATACTTTGTATTGCAGTGTTGTTGAATGCTCGAATCTGATTGGTCAAACAGCATTGATAAATTTTCTATAACAGCAGCTCTGACTGTATTTCTGGCTTCAAGGTTTATATTAATGTGCTTGTTCTAATATGTTATCATTTCTAGTAATAGCTTACACAGGGTCTTGCATGGTGGAGCTCCATATATTTGGATTAAACAAAACGTGTGGATATGGTGAAGTTTTCTGTCAGGAGATGTTTATTTAGCCTTGTTAAAAGGAGTCTCCAGTGTCAACGCTTTGTAACAGACATTTTCATGACTTGAAAGTCTTCAGGACAGAGGTTTTCCTGTTTCTAGGTAACATGACAAGCTGTATGTTTGTTTTATTAGCTTCAAGACATAAAATAGAGAGGCTGATGAGGGAATGACTGTTACTAGCTGCTATAATGTAAGTGATAACAGGAAGTAACTTGCTTCATATATATTACACAATATTAAATGTAACTATAAATGGATAAAAGGTATAATTTGTCATTCTTTATTTAATATAAAACTCTGATCAATGGCAAATTACTGTGCTTTGAGACAGATTGTTACACATGGTAAAACCAATTATGTATAATATCATGAGGGTTTAAATGAGTTTTTAATGATAAGCTGTTATTTGAGCAAGGAATAATTTACTATAGTTATTACTGCTATGTAGATTTAGATGTCCTGGTTTGTTGGAGATCATGATACTTGATACTTGATATTTCTGTGATACACAATATGTATCACAATATCTAGATTTGCTAACACACTGCCAGCAATTTGGTAGTGTTGCTTTGAAAAAGAATATGAAAAAACATTTATTTAATGTTTAAGATTCACTGCGTAATTTTAGCATCTGATCAGCTGCTTCCAATCAGAGTTTGTAATTGATATAAAAATACTGACATTGCCCACAATATCTCAAAAAAGTGTATTGTTACAGTTTATCACAGTATTGATATTATATCATCATGCTCAACCATATTTGGGTGTTATTTTGAGCACAAATCCAGGACATCTGCAACATTTACAGAGGCTGTTTACATTACAGGCTAACACAAGGGTTTTCTTAATACGAAAGTTTTGCCCTGTCTACTGATGCCTTACTAAGTACCGTAACACTAATTCTAAACCAGTATTGTAGTATAGTAGAAAAAGTCGAGAAAATTCTAAATTGTAAATACACAGCAACAGCAAACAGAAACTAAACCATGCACTGAGTCTGAATATCTGTTCTGTATAAGTTTTTTAATGAATAAATAATGTGATTCAGAGAAATGTTGATGAAGCATATTGAGCAAACAATGCAACAAGGCTTACATGGAATTTATGAGCGTAATTAGATTGAGATATTTTGAAAACATTCTTACATCAATGTCTTACATCAAATAATACATTTAAGCCCTTAAATAACCAGGACCTACATTCTTCACCCTTGTGACTGCATCTCTTTTCTATTACTTTTACAGTAGTTACTGAATAATGCACAATTGGTTACTGATTAAATGCATTAAGACAAATAACAAAATAATAAATAAAACAAGAGTTTAAAAGGTTAAACTTACGGATAATTTGTTTTACGTTGCCAGTGCATGTACTACTCCAAGTAACTTTCCAAGAAAAATGGAGATGTACACCGATTGGCCATAACGTTAAAACCACTGACAGATGAAGTGAATAACATTGATTATCTCATCACAATAGCAACTGTCAAGGGGTGGGATATATTAGGCAGCACTTGAACAGTCAGTTCTCGAAGTCCAGTTCTCAAGGCTCATTGATGCGCATGGGGCGCAAAGGCTAGCCTGTCTGATGTGATCCCGCAGAAGAGCTACTGTAGCACAAATTGCTGAAAAAGTTAATGCTGGCTATGATAGAAAGGTGTCAGAACACACAGTGCATCACAGCTTGCTGCGTATGGGGCTGTGTAGCCGTAGACCGGTCAGACTCCCCATGCTGACCCTGTCCACCACCGAATGTGCCTACAGTGGGCAAGTGAGCATCAGGACTGGACCATGGAGCAATGGAAGAAGGTGGCCTGTTCTGATGACTCACATTTTTTTTTACATCATGTGGACGGCCGGGTGTGTGTGCACTGCTTACCTGGGGAAGTGATGGCACCAGGATGCACTATGGGAAGAAGGCAAGCCGGCGGAGGCAGTGTGATGCCCTGGGCAATGTTCTGCTAGGAAACCTTGGGTCCTGGCATTCATTTGGACATTACCTTGACACGTACCACCTACCTAAACATTGTTGCAGACCAAGTACACCCCTTCATGGCAGTGGTATTCATTAATGGCAGTGGCCTCTTTCAGCAGGATAATGCGCCCTGCCACACTGCAAAAATTGTTCAGGAATGGTTTGAGGAACATGACAAAGAGTTCAAGGTGTTGACTTCACCTCCAGATTTCCCAGATCTCAATCCAATCGAGCATCTGTGGGATGTGCTGGACAAACAATTCTGGCCCATGAAGGCCCTACCTTGCAACTTACAGGACTTAAAGAATCTGCTGCTGATGTCTTGGTGCCAGATACCACAGCACACCTTCAGAGGTCTTGAGGAGTCCATGCCTCGAAGGGTCAGAGCTGTTTTGGTGGCACAAGGGGGACCTACACAATATTAAGCCGGTGGTTTTAATGTTATGGCTGATTGGTGAATATTGCTGAAATATGGTTGTGTGTTGGGTTCCTAATCTGCCCTAACTTACAGTATATCTAACTTTTTTTTTGATAGGTTGCTAACCACTTCTATGTATAGTAGGGTTCCTAAGATACTGAAAAAATGACAAAACCTCCACATTTGCAAGTGTGAAGCCAGTTACACTGGCTATGTGTAAATTAACACTATGCTTAGTTTTAGCAATTCTGGTTAACTCGCACCAGCTATTACTGTGTTGCATTACATTAAAAGTGCTGTATGTGGCCCCTTGAACTTTCATACCAGAACAATATCATTATATCAGCTCATGTTTAGCATCGAATGCTAGATCACAGATGATTTTTTTCAGTTTCTCAGTATTTCATTCTGTCATCAAATTTCACAGTAAATTTGGAGAAAATCTAGATAGTTTGCACTGTACCTGGTTCATAATTCGCATTTTTAATGTAGATCAGTTTTCATAGACTGTTACCAGCTATTACAGCGCTGACCCTGGAAACTCCTTCCCAAAAGTGCTAAATAAATGTCTCCTCACAGAAAATTTCACCATATCAACCATTACACATGTTTTTGTTAAATCTGTGTGTGGAGCATCCGCCATACTAGTCCCTGTGTGTGTTGTTAGTACAGAAACAATAATGAGTGCATTTATATAAAACTTGCAGCTTGAACTACTGTCAGTCAGAGATGCTGTTAAAGAAAGTTAATCAACTCGTCCAGACCAATCAGTATCAAGCATTCAAAACTACTGTGGTATAAAAAGTTTATTGGGGGACAGTCTCATTAGCAGAGGTTGTGTTGAATATGGGGATGTGTAATCCTGTGTAATAGAAAGCTGTAAGGTAAAAACTTTGCTAAAAAGTGTAGTACTGTACTTTTTTGTGATACTTTCAATACTGCTATCCAGTGCAACCCTAGCTGAAAGTAAAAAAAAGCCTAGAATTTCATAGTATGAGGGGGTGTAGACCAGATTAACTGTGAAATCCCTGAAGAGCCTTGAAGCCATAGGACTGTTCGAAATAGGATTAGACTTTAAAATCTTCATTGTGATTAGATGGGGCACCAGCAATGGCTAGGTCATTGGTGACTGGGTCAAGAGAATGTGTTGTCAGAATGAGGTCATTCTGCTGATGACGTTTTTACAACTGACCTAGGCACAACCAGTCTGTAATAGGATGGTACGGTTTCATGATTTATTCCTTCATTCCTCTAGAGATCATTCCTCCTCAACCTTTCCATCTTAGAACAGAACAATCCTCAGCACTATAAAGGGCATGGATGTTTTTTGAATGCAAATTTCCCTAGACTCTGGATGCTCGAGACTCTCCTCTCTTAAGGGACACAAAAGGCCAGCTTAGTGCATGACGTGGCCTGGCTTTGTCCTTCCAGAAGAAGAGCTCCACACACTGCAGTCTTAGTGCATGAAGGGCTCTCTGCGCAGATGTTAGCAGTCTATTGTTGGTAAGTGATGTAGTGTCCGCCGAAGAGGCAGAGCTAGGGACCTGCATCACCCAGACTGGGTAGCGGAGGGGGTGGAGGATCCTCAGCCTGCTGAGATGATAGAGAAAGCATTACCTCATCCCGACGCTGACCCCCAGGGCATATACACACGCCTATTCTTGTGAGACACAAGAATAACCAACCACTCTTCTTCTTCCAGTCCTCTATAACATCACAACACTCCTGGGGTGCTGCCATGGAAAAATCCATTATGTGCAACAATGGGACGGGTTAGAACAAAGACATCAGTAAAGTACTAACAACAAGTGAAAGCTCCTTAGAAGAAGGCGTCCTTGCCGCTCGGCATCTACGCCACAGTTGAGGCTTTTGAATTTTTTTTTATTTGCCCCAGCTCCAGCTGCATGGCACAAGAAAGGATCTGTTTGCTGTAAATAACATGGGAGCAGTGCCAATGACCAGATTTAGGTTGTTTTCCTAGTGCCAATCATGTCTAATGTCATACACGAGTGCTCGGCAATAGAATAACCGGTTCAGACAGGATATTCTTGTATATACATATATAGGCTAGCTTCACATGCTGTGAATAGATCATTTTCCCAAACAATAACAAGTGGCCAATTGTCTGTAATGTTCTTTACTAGCGGTATAGGCACTTGGAGGAGTTCCAGATGGTATGACTAGATTAGCTAGTTCGTTTTTTTCTTATTTTATGAATGATAGCAAGGACTTCTGATTACGGATTTTGTTTGTTTATTCGAGTTTAGGATTAATTAACCTTAAATGTGAATGATTTTTCTATTGTTACACATGCAGCTGCTGTGAAGTTTTTGAAATCAGTCTAAATTTATTTGAATGACTGCAATAATGAAACTGCAGTAATGAAAAAAATCTTCCCCATTAGACAATAGCAGTGGTGATGGCAGGATAAATATAATGGATGATGAGCCAATGGGAAATTTTCATCAAATACAAAGTGTATCTCTTCAATCCACTTCAGATTCATATGATGATGGCTTTTCTGCTTTTGCATATCTTTTACATTTTTGACATCAGCATCAACTATACTCATATTCAAAACAAACTCAGTTGATTAAATATGTCATTCATATGTCAAACACTCCTAACAGGTGCATAAACATTGGATGTGGTTTGAAATGTATATAAATCATTAACATATATCACACCAACAAAGATGGTAGATTAACACAGACAATCTTCAGACAATCTCTAAGATATTACTTCTTTGAATTTCTCTGAACTGTCATTTATTGAAGATCACTTAGATTATTTTGAGATTTGGAAAAAAATCCACTATTGTAGTCTTTCAGGTTATGAAGTCTTAGAGATTACCAGACGCTCTGCAGACATCTTAGGTGACTCTGATACATATTGCACGCTTATCTGTTTACAAGCTTCAGAACCTAGAAGGTTGCAGCCTGTTGCCTATTAACTTTTGTGCATATGCCTTTCTATTCTTCGTTTTTTGATGAGAAAACAAACTCTTGAACACTTTGGAGCAAAATATGGACACTGGATTAAAAATAAACTCACGGCTTCACATCTTTCTGTCTGGAAGTTCAAGATTCAAGATTTTTATTTGTCACATACACAGTTATATACAGTATATAACTTGCAGTGAAATGGAAACCTGGCCTACTCCTGTTTACTGGTGAGCAAACGAGATATCCTTGTTCGTTTGCTAATGATCTCCAGGAATAATCTGGTTGGTCATTTGCAGTGTCAATCAAATTACCTCTTCCTGTGAAAGCAGATGGTTCTTGGCCAGGTTTATTGAGCAGCCTGTCCAGTGATAACTAGAACCTTGGATTGAGAGACTCTGTGTCCTGTTGTGTCTTTATCTATTTAGACTTTCTTTAAGTAGCTCTGGATAAAAGCCACTGCGTATATTTAATGTCAGTGTAATGTATTTTCTTGTCAAGGTTAGAGAAACAGAAATTATAGCAGTGACAGATAAACTCAGCTGAAACTCAGAATTGCTCTCTATTTTCCTGGTGTTATAGTCCAAGCACTTAGCATTTTAATTGACTGCATGTTCTAGAATATATAACAGAGGTGCCATCTATGGTTACCTGAAGCATTTATGATCTTTGAGCCCTTGCGATGTAAATACAGGAGAAACCTGAAAGCAGCATTTTCTGCTTTCTCAGCAGAGGTCAGAGTAAATGTGAATAAAAATAACCTGACAAAAAAGTCAATTCACTGAAGGGGAAAGGACGCAGGATGTGAAAGATGCACATATGCTTCTGGCAGTGCTTTCTTTTGCTTCACCCTATCTTTGAACTGTGAGTTTGATAACCTTGGTTTTGTGAACCAATAGAAAACAGAGCTTTTGGTTTTGAGAACCAATAGAAAACCAAAAGATGGTGGGGCTGTGGTCTCTATTTGGTAAAAGCACAGGGTAGAATGGTCTTTTTGTCATTTGTACTGTTCGTCTTTTATGCTCTTAACATGAAGCCACCAACATATACTAGGGGTTTTGTGGAAAAATTCTGTGGATTTTCTTCTTAGCAATTTTGGCACCTCTTTATATAATATCCTCCCCTGTAGCTTCTATTCATGTTGTACTGTCACATATAAAAAGACTTGTGTGGCAGACAGTAGTGTATCTCTTAGGCATGGCTGACTGCCTCAATACTCATCAGGCTGCCATGATTGATAGCTCAGACAGATTTAGCCTAGAACCCAGCTAAGATTAATAGCCAGCCAAGTTTAGCTGGAACAAATGGTAGAGGCTAGGACTCATTGTAGAATGAGCTAGCTGTGTATCTTCTAGTTAATGTCGCGCCACTATGTTGTGGTATCTAGATTCTGTGCATGTGCAAAATGCCATTACTCTTCTACTTAATCTTGCTTTCCAAGTACTAGATTAGTATAGAATCTTGTAGATATCAAGTGGCCAACACAACCTTGTAATAGACTGACAGGCTAATCTTGTCATAATGGCGTCTCCGAGGGGAAAGGAAGTTCATTTTTTGGGTCATAAATGAATGTCCAATTGTACAATGAATTCATTTCCAGATCCAGTGCCAAACTCTGTCCCCCTACTGTTTTTTCCCTGCTGTCTGAAAACATGGAGAAAGAGCATATTTCAGAAAGTACAATATATTTGATGGGCACCATGGAAGCTCAGCCAGAGCGAGAAAGATGGGCTGACATGTCAGTCTCTTTTCCTTCCTCTCTCAAAAGCCTTCTAAAGGCTTGTTGGGCACACACACTGATCCCATCCCTCACTCGTCACAGAAGAGGAAAAGTGAATGAAGGAGATTTGTTCTCACTAGCGGCGCTGTGTCCTTCCTTGGTGTGACACTTTCAAGTTTTGATTAAAGAAAAAAAGCACACTGAAGGACTTTGCTGTGGTCTGCAGGTTCTAGACCGTTATCAGGGTATACAGTCTTTAAATCAAAAACAAATTGTTATGAATGTGTTGCAGTAGCATGGTTTACTCATGTGTGACCAGTTAATGTGTCTTAACCAAGAGCATTCAAGCTTTCATCAGGCTTTTATAGGCAGTGGTGCAACAAAATGCTGGCCTTACTTCCCCCGGGTGTATTTCATAAGAAGGAGCTGAGATGTGGTAATTGATAAAAGCCCGTACCTGAAATCTTCACTTCATTAGTACTAGGCTGAAGGGACAGGGGGAGGGAAAGTGGGAGGAGTGGGATCACTGCTGGTTGTTGGCCCTGCTGCCTCTTTCTCTGTCTTGGCAAGCACAGGACCCCCACATTGCTCTCAGTGTCAGTGTGAGAGGGAAAATTATCTTTTCCACACTGATCTGGCTTCCCATGACAAGTTCACAGGTTCACATATATCTCTAACTCAGCCCCCAGAGGAAACCCAATAATTATTTTCTCTGCTTTGTTTGGAAAGGTTAGTACCAGCACCCCCTCTAAGGGAGGACCTTGTGTACACTATGCTCCAATTCCTCAAGCCCCTCCTTCATACTTGGACTTTTTTTGGACATTTGGCCCATTTGAAATATTTTAAGAAGATGAAAACAGGGAGATAGAGGAAAGTGGTATTAATAAATTTAATGAGGAAGATAAAGGCAGGTGGAATTTGGTTTTAACGGGTCAAAGTGGTCCCAGATTTAATAAACAGAACATACCAACTGAGTCAACTTGTGCTGGTGAAGCAGTCAAACTCACCCTCATAAGGAAAAAAAATCATGATCTTAGATTCAGGTTCAAATGAAAAGTGACATTTAGCTCCTTAAATTTCCAAGGAATCATTGTTGTTTGCTAACTTTCCTGACATTCCATGCTGATATAACTACAAGACCTACAAATTTCACTTTTTGAATTTGGTTAACTGCTTCTTACATTACTGTTATCTACAATGCCATTGGAGTATCCACTTATACTGGTGCTAGTACTTGCTTCATCTTAACCGAAACAGACTGCAGAGTTTTAGTCCTTTAGTCTGTCTAGTTCTCTCACCCCATCTGTACACTCGGCTCAAGCAGATCAGCTTCCAAATCTTTGACTTCCATGCTAATACAACCCTAACCCTACCATCATGCCTGTCTTGTAGATCTCTAAGTTGGTTGCTGACCATGCCCCTTAACTCATCATAACTGTGTCATATAGCTGCGTTGTATCCTGGAATGTTGAGCCTAACATTTTCTGTCTCCACTACTTCTATTTTGGATTTCTCATTAATATTACATTGAACTTTGCTGAAAAATGGTGAGTGAGACAGGCAGCCCTAGCGCTTTTGTTTTTAGAAGCAAAAACCAACAAATTATTACTAGAACCAGTTAGCATATGATAAATATTTCAATAAAAACATATTTAATGTATTTCACGCTGAAGTTTTCCTTAGGCTTAGGGTTAGATGGCAGGATTAATATTTGTACCTTTTCTAACGATGTTAGAAATCAAACAAAATCGACCTACCACGACCCTCTGGTCAGGTACCTGTTTCTACACTTGCATTATCACGTAGTCATGTTTTATCTCTCTAAAAAAGTATTCTTCTCATGATAAAATCTAAAGACACTTGGCGTTGAGGCTTGCTGTTGAATTTAGTGTTGGAATGGACTCTGGAAGCTCACACTCATCCCGCACTGATGCTTACAGGTGCTACAGTTTAGTGCCTCCTCCACTATTCAGATTTAATAAAACATTTTCATTTTTTTTATATCTCACATAGCTGCTATGTTCAACAAAAAACAATCTTAGTCTTCGTTCTGCTGAGTTTAAATCTGATGCCTCCTGGGAGATGAAGCACTATCTGATGGAATAACAATAACTTAAACAAGATAGGGATCTCATCATATCTTGATGTTTTATGTATTTTTGCGAGCGAGGAAGGTTCAGCACAGCACATGGCGTTCACAGATAATTCTCCCAACCTACCAGTCAAGTCAGAAAGCATGGCTATTGTCTTTTATCTCTTTTTAATCACATAGAAAATAAACTGGTCAAATAGAAATACAGAGATGCCAGGGAAGGAAAAGAATGATGAAAGTTACACTATTAAGCCGTTCCTCCTGTGAAAAACATGTAGAAGGTTACAGATGATTATTTTTTACAGTGAACTTTCTCTCAGAAACATATGTAGCAAGTTTTATTTTAAAGAGACGAGCATATTCCCATGAGTGGCTCCTGAAATGATTATGGTGGCCCGCTTCTCTGAAGTCAGTGCCGGGGTCATTGCTATTCCACAGGCATCTTCGGTGCCCTCTCAGCAGCAGAATATGTTGTCATGACAACCGGTCGGCCTCCTGTTGCTGATGTTGATCAAGACCTACCCGTGCGTGTGAGTGTGTGTATATATGCATGTGTGGTGAAAGTGAAGGTTTTCATTCCTCTCCAGCTAGCAAAAGCCTGAGGAGAGCCATGCCAGCAGGCGTTTTGCTGCTGATCTAAAGCGATTGATGTCCTCAATAATGTTGGATTAGGTTAAGAGAAAGAAACTTTCCGGGGCATGCTGATAATTAACAAGAGAATTGGCCTTGAGAAACAGACCTCTTTGTGTTTCAGCACAGAAAACTCCCTTTCATTTAACTTCAATCTCCAACAGCTCCTTGTTAGTGTTGTCATGATACAAAAATTGTGACCTTGACACTGATACCTCATTAAGCTCCCGGATACAGTGAAAGAAAAAAAAAATCCTAGAAACATCCTAAAAAGTAATTGGAAATGTATGATATAGGGGTGTAACATAATGCTACTATCTGTATCTGTAACTGTTAAGTACACCAAATATTTGTATTAAATGTGACCCATAACACTGCCTCCGGAAACACTGGGGAAAAAAAAAACAGGGCTGCTTTTCATTCATAGTTATATCGCAACAAATACCAATTTGCAGAACATAACTTTATCTTGTACAGTTCCTCCACCTCAGCTACATCAATCGAGTTCATAATCGGTCTCAACCAGGTGCCCTGTGGATTTTCTGGCAGGGTTTCAAGCCAATGTGATTGGGTAAGCTAGCTAACTATCTTTCAAAACAATGATTTCTATCCCAAATCAGGGAACTGCTGTTCATAGATGACAGCAGTAGCCACATATTAATATTTAATCAGATGATGTTAATTTTGGTGTTTGTTACATTCCAGAAAGAGAAGAAAAGTTCAGTGGACATGTTATCAGAACCTACTAAAAAGCTGGGACGCAGTGTGGGATTCCTTTAATTGGCATTTCATTATAATGCCTGTATGATCTTCCAGGATGATTTCCTTTTAAAAGCAATGGAGATCATTTGTTTAAGAATCTCGAAAAACATGAAGAATATATATTTCTTAATTGTTTAAATTCAAAGGCTTTTAGCAAATCAGTTGTATCCCGAGTATATAAGAATTTAAACTTATGTGGGATAATGTATGCACAATTAGATTATGAGTAAACAAAGAATAAAACAGTATTCAGTAAAGAGTAAAACAGCGCATTCATGCATAGTGCATTTGTCATGTCGGAGTTACCGTAATTACAAGCTTCCGGCTTGCAAAAAGTGTCTCTCCTCTCTGCTGAACTCATAATTACCAGTTGGGAAGTCAGAATTTTTTGAATGTCACATTATAAACAAAAAACTGGCAGCACCTCAGACAATAACATGAAGTTAAAAGTGAAATGTCAGGGTTTAACTATACATTTCTATACAATTTGTAGTATTGGGTGCATCGTAAACAATACACTGTATTTTATACCCTAAAATTCTACCTACAAGTCAGTAAAAGATGTTAAGTTGTTATGTGTTTCCATGGAAATACCTCATTTTTGTGGAGAATCTCTAGTTTCATTTGGTAATTATGGTAATTCAGACACGATGTGAATGCTTCATAAGAGCATGAATGGGTTCGTACTTTAATCCTCTGTTACATTACAAAAAAAAAATTTACAACATAACTTACCTGTTAATGTTACCTGTTTTACATTATTAGTACATAGTAATAGCCCAAAATAGCACTTGATTAAGATTAATGAATAAAATTTGATAGCAGTGGGATCTGATTAGTACACCAATAAATTCACTGATAATGAACCTCCTGTTTGCTGAAGTGTACCGGCTACATTTCCTTGACATTTATATAGAAACAGAGGCTAATGATTTGGAAATGTAATGCTGTTGATAATCTGTCACCACAATAAAGCTGTTCCCCTAAAAACTTATTAATGTGATCTTATATAAGATGCATTCTCAATTCTGATGTATTGGTTAATTTTCTATAAGAGCAGCTCTGACAGGAGTGTGAGCTGCAATGTTTATATGTTAATGATGTGCTCGTTCAAATATGTTGTTGTTTATATAGTAACAGCTTAAACAGGGACTTAAATAGACTTTAAAATCATGCAAATATTGATATGATGTTTTCTGCGAAGAGATATTTGTTTACCAATTTTGAAAGGAGTCTCCAGTGTGAGCGCTTTGTAACAGAGATAAAGCTATAACTTCGAGATGGAGGACGTTGTGCCTTGTGCTTTCTGGGTAACTTGACTGGTCTTATTTAATTTAAGAGTGAGAAGAGAGAGAGGCTGGAGAGGGAACAACCATAGCAAGAACTAACTTGTTTCACAGCTGTTCAGTAACATTAAACCTAACTATAAATGGATAAAAAGTATGACGTCATACATTAATGATTAAATACATGTAATTCCTAGCGTTGGCAAGTTGTGGGTGTAGAAGTGAAATAAAACACTTCGGGATGTGCTGTTAATGGAAAATAATCAACTTTGGGCTGGTAACAGTAACTCTGCTTGGTATCAGTATTAATATTTTGACTAATATTTAAAAGAAATTGTAGCATGGTATGCATTTGGTATCATTATAAATACTGCTAATCCCTGCAGTTCTAATCCATGTTTATATGTGATTCTTTTTGTGCCAAAATTCTTGCACTGCTTTATTTCTTTAGTATAATTTTCTCACCTTTATGCATCATCGTTAGTATTCAGACGGATTCAGTATTCTTCATGATACATTCTGTATTCTTCAGGGCTTTCAGACATCTGCAGGGTTCATTTGCTGGGTCTGCACCGAATTTGTTTGGCAAATCAAAAAAAAAAAAAAAGAATTTACAACACAAGAACAAACATGGCTGATTCGTGTTGTCAGGTGTCAATAAAATCTGTGTGGCTTCAAGAGATCTGCAGAACTTGGCACAGGCTGTAAGGCTGGAGAGGGAACTGCTTGCTCTGCTGTGGGCTATCTGTTATTAATTAATTACATATTTCCCTCTACTAGAAACATGTTGTCAGTTACAGCAGATACTTTTATTGAGTCTGAACAGCCATATGATTATATAATCCAAAGCATTATGTTGATCATATATATATACCCCCCCCACACACACACACACACACACACACACACACACATATATTGTAATAATGTCCTCTGTCCTGGAATGAAGTCGAATTATCCTTCCTACCTCCTCAAATGCACAATGAAATAAATGAGATGCTGTGAGTAGATTATGTGTATGTACCATAAGGCGTTTAATAGCCCGTATTGCTATAGACACCATATGATGTTTACTGTAGCAGTAAGCATGGCTAAAATTAACGATATATAATTAAAAGGCCATATTTCAGGTGTCAGATGGGTCGTATATTTAGATCTTTTATGGAGAGAGCTGTATGTACCTGTTTGAGCATACAGGCTGCAATCAATATTCAAAGAAGAGCAGAGGCCACTAATGGATCACAAGTGACTGGCTTTTCTACTTGCATCTCTGCCGCTCCATTTGGGTGCTTTTTTTATTCGTTCTGTCATAGCAATCAATAAGGTCTGATTCCATGGTTGGGCTGAGAGCATATTATCTCACGACTCCCTCCCTAGGTGCTCATTTATAGCTGTGGAGCACCAGTCTTTTCTCACCACTGGCAATGAAGAGGCAAGAAGCACAAATGTTATCTGCAGCAGATGCTCACAGGAAGCATTTATATAACAATATGTTACTGTTCAGGCAATAAAAAAAAAAAATACATTTTCTGAGAGGATTTCGGATACTATCAGGAAACTAAGCTGAAAAAAAATAAAGAAACCATCCATAGAGAACTTACAAGCTGTAGAATCACAACTAGGGATGAACCAGAACAGACACCAAAATACTTAGTATTAATCAGTCAGGGGCATTTTATTTAGCTCTGTTTGTGTCCCTTTTTTACATAGTGGCCATGAAATGTACATGTTCATGCCCTTACACTACTATACTTATTCTTTATAATGTTATCTCATTAAATCTAAATGAATGCATTAGCTGGCTAAATTAGTTACCTTAAATCAGGTAGAGTTGCAGTGGTGAGCTGGCTGTGTTTCACTTCGGAAAAATACTTCTGTACAAATCCCATACTGTCAGTGACCAATAGTGACTGATCGTCAAGAACAATATACTGGGTAAGAGCTGTTATTTTCACTCACTTAGCATTGCCTGAAGACTTTTTTCCCACTGCTGTGTGCTGCCAGCAATGGACTTTGTGCTGTGAGTTTTATACTGAAGATGTTTTATCAGGTTACTTGTATTGTAGGAGGATGCTGTAGTTCCTGAGGGGCACAGTTTGCAGTCTGTTTTGTTATGATTTTGTGAAATACATTCAGATTGCTGTCATTTTGTGTTGTTTGGTCATAAAAGGATGAGGCTTCTGTCACATAGTTACATATAGTTGTATATGTATGGATGTCAGTATAGAGGATGAGTATGAGTAAATGAGCATGACATGGCATTGATATCATTGCATCTCTAATCCCAGTGTCAAATTTAACCTACATAGTAACAAATAGGGCTGTACAATATAGCATTTTTAATCATTATTACAACATTGACCACCTAAAGAACCACAAATATTGTGACCAATCACAGAGGTTCCAGAAAAAAAGTGCAGAAAGTTTGACCAATCCTGCACTCTCCAGCAGTTATTTTGTTTGTATCCTCCCATGATATTTTCTAATTAACTCAGTTCTTTTTATTTCCCAAAATATAAATAATTAATTATCCTTGACCAAGAGAAAACAGTTACTAAAATGAATGAATGGATGAATGAATGGATGAAGGATGGAAGGAATGAAAGTTGATTTTACACCAGACTTGGTAAGCGTGTAGTGTGGCGAGCTTTATATCTAACCACCTACTCCCATCCACACTAGAGTAAATACACCCATGACTTTTTTGTTGGGTCCCACAGGATCCCCATCTTGATGCGCATCACTAGTTTACACTCATAGCAGACCAAATCCTAAATCAAAAGATTGCTGAGGTTTGCAGACAAGAGCTAGTTTGGCAAGTAAACAGCAATGGTGAATGTATATTTGCTGCAGGTACTGGGTTAGGGCTGAGTTGAAGATGAAATGTGTGTCTTCTCTGTGTGTATGAAGCTGGGAAGTTATTCCATAATGGATGCTGCTGCCCTGCAGGTCTTAAGCTTCTCTGGGGATCGGAAATTGGCAGGAGGGGAGAATGCAAACAAGACCACCAGCAGCACAAATAACAGCATCTTACTTACTCACAGTGGAAACCCTATTCTAGTGGCGAGTCTAGTCAGGCCCTGGGTCAGGTTTTTCTAGTGTACTGTAGCCTATGGACTGATTCTTGTGCAGTAGTCAGTGTGCTGTATCGCATTAAATGACCAGAGGAAGCAATCACACTCTGTCATCTAAAAAAGAGGGACTTATGACTGAGCCTGAAGGGGCACAAGTTCTGTCAAAGTGGTCACTTTCGCAAAGACTTTTTGACCGCTTTTTCATATAGCAGGTTCAAGCCTCTGTGAAAGGCATATTATGTCTTTCCTGTGGAGATTTTGCCCCTTTATCGATCTGCCCACTTTCCAAGCAATTTCAAAAGGTTACTCGGCTATGACAAACCTGCCCCTTTGAGAAAAAAAAAACAACCAGAAAAATGTACAGCAAGACCTCCAGCTCCTCAGCGAATGATAAATCTGTTCATGATTAGAGTGTAGAGTATTAAAGGCAGCCAGCCATGCACCTATACACTCACTGGCCACTTCATTAGAAACATCTGCATACCTGCATATTCATGTCATTATCCAGTCAACCAATCATGTGGTGGCAGTGCAATGCATAAAATCATGCATAGGCAGGTCAAGATCTTCAGTTACTCTTCACATCAATAATGTCATTTCAGTGACTTTGACTGTGGCTTGGTTGTTGGCATCAGATGGGCTGGTTTGAGGATTTCATTAACTCCTGGGTTACAGTACCTCAAATAATCACAGTTTTCAGCTATACTGAGCGGAAAAGCATCTCAGAACACATCAAACTGTTCGACATATTGTGCATTCTGAAATGCTTTTCTGCTCACTGTGATTGTATTTGAGTTACCATAGCCTTCCTGTCAGCTCGAATCAGTTTGACCATTCTCCTCTGACCTTAACAAGGCGTTACTTCCCACAGAACAGCTGCCAGCTGAATGTTTCCCCTCCCCCTATTCTGTGGTACCAATAACCATGCCATGTTCAAAAGCACTGAGATCACTATATTTCCCACCATTTTGTTGTTTATTGATTTTATACATTGTGCAGCTACTACATAACTGACTGATTGGATAATTGCGTGAATAAGCAGGTGTACATGTGTTCCTATTAAAGTGGCCAGTGAGTGTATGTCACAGCACTGTTCTTAGTGGCAAGTAATATAATGTGGCAAAAGTGTGGGAGATCCTGCTGGAGTGAGAGAATGACTCATTTTCATAAAGGTCATACATAATCACTGCTGGAAACTCTTAAGGATTTCAGATGAACATTTCATTTCCGTTTATTTCAGTTATCTTAGAGCTGTCTGTCATATGAACTGTGAACATTTTTTTTTTTATTTAAACGTGGCCCGAATGAAAATTGAAAACTGAAAAATGAATACTTTGTTCTTTGTTTTGCATTTGGTTAGCTTTACTCTGCATCTAAATCACAAGTCTCTGGTGTCTTGGGACTGTGCACAGCAAGCAGTACAGATATCGACTGTGGGTGTGGCCTGTCTAATGGCTGAAATAAGAAATTGTAGCCCAAGTGTGTCTATTCGATTGTATCATTCATGCACATCAGCATGCTGCTTTTGTTTATACCGTGAATCTGATTGTTCAGAAGATGTTGATTTTCTATAACAGCAGCTCTGACAGTAGTGCTGTCTGTAATTCAAATGATAGTTTAATATTAATACGCTCCTTATAATACATTATTGTTTCTATGGTAAAAACTGTTTAACAGGGACTTATATGGCAGACAGTCTACATAATCTAATGTCTGTCGAGTTTTATTCCTTTTCTAAAACATATTTTAATATCCTCAGCAATGGAGTGGCGTGCAAATCGCACCAAGTGTTCCCGGGGTAGACTCTGGATCCAATGTGACCCTGATCAGGACAAAATGGTTACTGAAGATAAATTAAAAAAAAATAAAATCCCAGGACATAATGGACACTTTATTATGAGTTCTTTTTCTGTTTTTGTGTCGCAAACACTGCTGAATGGGATTTACTTATTTAATACTGAGTATCAGCAGGGCGAGGATACTGGGCTCAAACTCTTGATTGATATCAGATTGATTTTGACTTATTTTCAGATACGATCTGCTTTCTTTATTTTACGCCTTGAAAGCTTACAGTGTTGATTGATATGACACGGATCATACATAACACAGTACACAACCATGACTTCTGTTACGTCATGCATAACCTGGCTTGAAAAAGCTTGTATAGAGTTATCGTTTACTAAGAGAATGTCAGCATTAGATCACTATAGAGCAGTGCTACTCAAAGTTGGGTTTGGTGACCCTTACAGGAGAACATGACGTATAGCCAGGAGGGTCTGTGATTTTTGTATTTAGTTATAGAAAATTTTTAGCACATTGAAAATCACAATTACTGTTGAAAACTTGGATTCGATCCAAATGTTAATAACTCAAAAACAAGTAGGTTTATAAATAACAATAATACTAATTTGAAGATAATAAGAATGTTAGAAAAAAATGTATGCTGTGAGTGGATTGTAAATTTGATTAAAAAAAATTAAATAAAAAAAGCTCTATGGGTCCAATAAATATCCAAAATATTATTGTACATTTAAATTAAACATGAATGATTTAACATTCAACATTAAATTTAATGTTCATGAAATAATACTGTACTGAGGGGGTTTCTAAATTTTATTTTACATTTAAAAGGGCCTCCAACTAGTATAGAGCATTAGCAGATACCCATAGCTGTGATGTCGTATCGTATTGCAAATGGAAAAAGGTGGGATCGGTGCATTGTAATGGATGCTGAAGCTGTGAGAGTAATGAATTGGGTGGATGTTGGACCTTTACTGGAGCCTGTCATTTGGATTTGGTGTTTTACCAATTCTCGTACCTAAAACTGAAAAAGTGGTAGGACAACAAAAAAGACAGAGCTTCTGGTGCAATACCTGCATCTTTGCTAGATGAAAACTCCAGAATGTCATGCTCTACATTCTGCTTAAACTTTCAGTTACCCTTTTGCCTTGTGTGCAGTCTTTATCCTTTATCTTCGCAGATCTGTAACTAACACAGCCTCAGCTAGGGAATGAAGTAAACATGCTTCCTCTCTCGGCTTGTTTTTCCTCAGCGCAACGTTTCAGCGGGATCAATAATTTCCATTAGAAACAGCACAGTGATTGTGCGGCTTGTGTAGGTCACTCGCATGCTGCGAATAGGTTTAGCCACTTTATTAATTACAAAACACATTGCTGCCTGAACCGAACAAGCCTAAGCTCTGTTGCACATTGATGTGTGCTTACTCAATGTCCTCTACAGTAGCTCAATAGGAGACTGAAAAACTGGGCTTTCTTTGTTAATGTTCATAATTTTTTGCTTTTTATTTAGCCTTTTTTTTTCCCACTTGCTGGCCTCAAGAGACTCAGCTCAGGTCAGATCTCCAGCCCTTTCTCTAGAGGAATCAGAATTTATGCTAGGAGAAGAGCTGCCATCCAGCTGTGCTCTACAAATCTGTAGCTTTTTCTTTCCTAATGCACGGCATTTTACCTTTGTTAATGGAAAAATGGCACGTAAACCTCTGAAGGTGCTCCACAAAGTTCAGAACGCTCTTAATCAAACAGCAGTCACCTACGATTATAAAATTGCTGAGCAGCAAATGAGCAGGCAAGCTTGCAATCAGCAGGTCCTGTAATATTGAATGAATTTACAACCCACCAGGAGTGCAGCATTATTCTTAAAAGCAATTGTCCATGCTAATGCAAGCAATAAATAGTCTTTTAAGTTGTATTTTCAGTCACTGGGTAAAAATTAGGGCAAAACAGGAAGAAGCGTGCACAGTGCTTAAAAGGCAGAGGGTAACAAAAGTGTAATTGCATATTTGTGGATGTGGAAGACTAGAAAAAAAAATCCACCAAACACTAGTCCTTAAGAAATTATTTCGCAAACCATCAAACTGAGAGTCAACAAGCTTTTATCTGACACAAAAATCATTAGAGGTAAATATATACAGAGCTCTATGGATTTTTCCTAGCACTTTATTTTTATATGTTTCTGTTTTTCAACCCTCTCTTACATTCATGGAGCAGACAGGTGTTGTAAACTGATTGACTGCTTAATAAGTTTTAGAATTGTGTTTAATATTAAATAAACGAGAAGAAAGCCTTAAGTGTTTGCTGCATACTTGTAAATAGGCTGTTTTTCTCTGGGATATTAGCATCCATTCATATAGCTGTTATCTATGACTGGCAAAGTTCTACATGTCGATGTAAGGCAATATATTTTTTTGTAATTACCACACCTTGTATACTGCACTTTGCAGAGATTCTTTAACTCACTTGTGAACTCATTAAATAAGCACACACTGACCACTAGTATCATATCCTCTTAAAACAAAGGTTGCAGCCTTAAAGGTTCTAAGGAGAACCCTACAAAAAAGTGTGTCCTTTCCTGGATTCCGAGTAGAACTCATGTGGGAAGCTAGAACTATGTAGGAGGCTAGAACCATTAAAACATATACTAGTTGGAGTCTCAGTAATTGTATTATGCATTTATGTAATATTGAAATGAACATTAATGTACTTCGGCGTGAATTGTGACTGAGGCTAAGAAATGCAAAAAATGTGCTACACAATACTATACAACATGGAAAATAGCACAGTAAATTATTTTTTTGCCAGAATGACACTTTAGCCATGATTGTGCGTTAACCACACTTAGTCTTTCTTTGCTCTTGAGACGTAGCTTGAAATTGTGTGTCCTTGTGGTTCCACTTGATAGTGTTTCATGGGCTAAATGGAGTGCTTGTTGGATTTCTGTTCACCTTGGCTGGCACATTGAGTTTCTCATTTTTGTTTTGATGGTGTGATAGTTTGCTGTCGCTTCAAGATCCTAAGATTCCTAAGTGCGGGAATGAAAAATAAGGCCACTATATTACGCATGTGTGCAGTGGTGCTTGAAAGTGGCTTAAGATATTGTATTATACCACAAAACCAAAAAGTAATGCTACAGATGAACATGACCAGGAATGACAATTCAAAGGGGTTTGTTTAGATTTGATGAATTCTTTGATTATGACATGGTGCATGACAAACTGCATTGTTTAGACATGTTTACATTTACAATAATGCCTCGGTTTAAACAGACGACATAGCAGATATGAAGATTATTGCATGCTGTAATACTAATGTCAAGTTATTCATGAGTTACATTTGTACTTTTTGCAAGGTGAAGAATGGTTCAGAATGCATTCACACAGCTGTCTACGTGAACACATTACTTTATGCTGAGTCTGTCGAGTCTTGCTTGCAATTCCATGAGATTGGATGCATAATAAGTGTGCAAGTTCCATAAAATCCTTCTCAATTCTTTAAAAATGGGGTTTGTGAGGCACTATATATCCAGTATGGATTTCAGAAAGAGGCAGAGAAAACTACTTTAGTATTCTTTACAATCACATCTACTCAAAGGATAAGTGTTCACTGGTGCAGACTGACTTTTAACTTCCGTCTGGTTCATCTCCTCTCCTAAGCTTTAAAAGTGCCTGGCCTTGGCTGGCAAATTAGGGGCATTGGGGGACATTTGTTGTTGTTAACAAGTGTTCAAGCAACTTTTAATAACTTTAACAACAATTAAAATAAGACGTGAACATTGCAAGGGTTATCACTGACTCTAGTGATGTTTCTGTGCTGTGTATGAAACTTGGATGGTAAAACACCCTTAGAGGAAAAACATGTAAAAATCTTTTAGCCCTAATCAGATGGTTGTGTGTTCAAATCTCAGCACCACCAAGCTGCCTCTGTTGGGTCCGTGAGCAAGACCCATAACCTTCTAAACCTTCTATAACTGCTTAGTTGCATTCTGTCTCAATTATAAGTCACTTTGCACCAGCCAAAAGAGGTGATTGTAAATGAGTGCATTAATATTGACATGTGACTTGCTTTGCACTCAGAACTACCATCAGGGCGAAAAGTTTTACAGAAAATTAATCATGACATTCTGACCAATCAGAACTGAGAATTCAACAGTGATGTGAAAACTAAATGTGGCCTTACAAATGAAACAGCTAAAAAAAAAAAGAGAATTAAAACTAGCCTACGTGCGTGTTTACAACAGCAGCAGCAGCACAGAAAGTTGAGCATTACTGTTCTAAATATTTTTCCTTTAAAAAAATGTTGATTGTTGAATATTTCAGTAGTGAATACAGTTTAATAGTCTATCTGTTCCTTTTTTCTGTCTTTTTTTCCTGATATAACCTCAGATTATGGATTTAACCTGTATATTATTCTGTAGAAGTAGGTTAAAGAAATAAATGAACTCTACAGAGTATGGCTCTATGATAAAGCAAATGTCTCAGTTCCTTCTTTCCCTTCTTCACACATCCTATAAAGATACATGGACAGGATATGATTAAAGAGGATTTAACACAAGTATACTTGCTAAATACGATGTCCTTGTTCACCACAGAGTGAAGTCTTGACTCGTTATTGCACAGTTGTATCGCTGTATTTACTGGAGCTGTGTATCATAGAATTACATCACACTGTACAATAAAAAGCACCTGTGTATCGTTGCTGAGAAAGCCGGGCAGCCTTTGATTGATTTTCAGGTCATGAGCTGAAGGATGTAGGACTGATGAGTCAAGGAGGCATCGATTCAAGTTTCTGCACCCAGAGTTTCCATCTACATTCAATTTGAGTGAGCAAGGCAGGAATGCTTTGGTGTGTGTGAATGTGGGTTTAGTTAGAGTTAGTCCATGCTTAGATGATAGAACTGAATAAACCTAGCTGGACAGAAAAAACTGAATAATCTGGACATTCACATATACTGTAGGTGACACATAATTTGCAAAAGTTTGTATCCTCCCTGGCTTTTGTATGGAAAAAAAAAAGAATCTGTCTGTATTTTACAGTTGAACTGCAAATAAAATCAATTCTAAGAAGAAAAAAAATCTTTTTTTCAATTCTTGCAAAAGACAACAATCCAAAGTGTAAGCTAAGATCAACTGAAAAATACTTAAAATGAAAAGAACCACAAGAAAAACTACAGAGTTGCCAATGCACTCAATGTGTCTAGAAAGGATTTCAAGAAGGCAGAGTATAACATCTGGCAGAGTTATAACGGTGATGTCAGAAAGAATGTGTGAGGGGGTGGTATACAGGGGTGGTGTAAATATTAGACCTGAGACCATCCAAAACCCACTCAGTGGATAAGAAAAATGCTGAAAGGTAAACGATGGACAATCTTCACTATTAATATGTACTATTTGTCCATTTTGCACTATTTTGTACTATGTACTATTTTTGTTACTTTTTAACCTAAGCCATGGGTATTCAAGTATTGTGATTAGCGCCTTGAACTAGAATAAATAAAACCTTCTCTGTCCATTTGTCTTTAAATATTGCATTTTCATTAATTCATTGTTCTTTTTTAATTTTGTTTTAAACATGGCATATTGTCACATCACTAATCAGACCAGAGAGGGTAAAGAAATAAAAAAACTGATGAAATAATCGATCCTGAGCCCTGAGCTAATGTCTTAGCCCTGTAGGTAGTCCAGTGATCATCCTTCAGCTACATAATTCATATAAATGCATGTGATTGGCCACAAAAGAGGATCTGCTACAGATGCCACATTGGTTCATGTTTAAAAAAGTGAACTACAGCCATTTTTTTTTCCTATACATATATCAGCTATGCTGTATTTTTTCAAATACTCAGTCTGGTCCAGTGAAATACTTTGCTGGTGCACATCTGGACCACAGTCTGTTAGTTGACAACCCTAGATTTAATGTTTTGTTGGCATAAATTCCATTTTTGTCCTTTTCGTTTCAAGCGTGTGCAAACTTGATGTTATATTTCAGAAACATCTTTCCTGCACTGGTACTCTTCCTTTAAGTGTATACTATTTAATATTCTAATGAGGAAGTAAGTTGGTCATATTGCTGAATAACCATGATTTTTAAAAAGACGCTTTTCCCATTCGAAGGAATATGGTTTTCTCTTACTGGGAACCCCCCCAAACTCCCCCCCACCACCACTTAAAGCCCAGGAAATCCAGAAAGAGAGGACCCACAGGAACATCAATGGCCCATGTGAATGAGTCCCGGGCCTCTTTCAGAGGCACTCTGTTGATGGAAATGAATGATGGCAGTTGCTGACAATGGAAAATCGCCTGCTAATGTTGGTGAAATGAGCTGTCCTGGGAAACGGGTGCAAATTGGGCTCAGCAAAGCAGGACGGCACTGAATACATTGTCTTCCTTCGCTTGTCTCAGAGCCATCACTTTAATTTATGGTGGCAAAATATGCTCTCTGTTTGTAGACGTGGCACGAGATTCACGCTTTGCTTTGCAACGTATTGTTCTGTACAGTCAGTGGGTTTGAAAGCGGAGCCTTTCGGTTTTTTTTCTTCTTCTTCATCTGTGTCACACTTCAGCTTTGCTATGCTTGAGTGAGAAAGCACACATTTAATACCGCCATCTGTTAAAATACAGTTCCCTGACTCTTTTGTTTTTCTTTCATTCTTTCGTTGTTGTAATTACTGCATATGTAAAGCAGCTGGGTTTAATTAAAAACTAACTGTTGAGATTGGCGTGGTATAGAATGTTAATCTAGGATGCTGAGAAATAAAAAAAAAAAAAGAAAAAAAAAATAATCCTGAAACAAAGAATGTCCTTTATATCCCGGGATAAGCAAGGGATGATGATGTCTATTTGTTTACGTCTCTGTGGAGGAATGGAGTCCTTCTTTGGTGGCTCCCCTGGTCCATTTATTTTTCATCCGGCACAAGATTGGCTTTGGTTCCCACTGCAGAGCTGGTAGTTTATTCAGAACATCTGCAGATGCACAGTCTTCACACACTGACTGGACTGCTGGGCTTTCATTTTCATTTATCACCTGACGGTTGTGCTCCTGTTGCTTATTTCCCCCACAAATGTATCTGGAACCATCTTTCATGTTGCTTGAGTACATTTTAAGCTCTTCATACAGAATACTTCAACAAATTTTCAGTGTTCATAAGGGCTCGTTTCGGATTTCCCAAAACCTGCAAGAATGTTTTTGGAAAGCAGGAATACTAGTTGGAATGTCGTGGGGAGAAAATGCAAAATCCCATATGTCTGTAACCCGAGATCAGGATTGAACACCGTGGACCCCGGAGATATGCAGGCACACATGTCAAAATGACAAATGAATTTGTTAGGGCAGCATGGGGGTACAGCAGGTAGGATTACCACCTCACAACTCCCTGGGTCCCTGGGTTGATCCTCAACTCAGGGCACTGTTTGTAAGTCCTCTGGTTTCCTTTCACCTCCTAAAATTCCAGTAGGAGGACTGGCTATGCTAAATTGTCCCTAGCTGGAAAGGTGTGTGTTTGTGCATAGTGCCCTGCATTGGACTGGCGTCTCATCCAGGATGTATTCCTGTCCAGTGTCCATTACCTGGACAAAACAGCTATTGAAGATGAATGAATTCATTTGTCATATTTAAGGTTATGTTCATGTTCAATAGACTTTAATGAATGATACTTATTAAGTGCTAATAAGTACCAAATTGCATAAAACATGCAAGGAAGTGAAACCTGCAAGAATCTGGACACTTCAATCAGATCTAGAACAACACTAAAATGCTTTCTACTTATTGTCTTCTGTTGTAACATCCTCTAACCACTTTTATGCAATTTTTGAAGTCATTAACAGCAATTTTCGCTTTTACTAAGCCTGCCAACTCCAGAAATTGTCAAAATCACTACACCACCCACTAAAAGTAATCACTTGCACACCATAGAGAACTTCACTTATTTGTTTCTTGCACCATACCATTTTGAAGATGGAACATTAGCTGGAGGGAAACCACTAAGTCGAAACAAATCCTCTGTAGCAAGACCTAGGAGTCATTTTTCATTTAAAAACTAAAAACCAGACTGGAGCTGGCAGAGAATGTTTTTGTGTGTGAAAAGCTATAGACCCATCAGAATAGATACGTGATATTAAAGTTGGCCCAAAGCTCAGTTTCAGCTGGTGACAAGGGAACCCATAGTTCTTGCTATTTAGTTCTGATGCTGGTGGAGAAATGGAACTGTAAAGGTTCAGTGTAGAGGCTGCAGGGCTCATTCGACAAAACGATTTTTTGTAATCTGAGATGGCAAGGCTGAAAACACGGCTGGGCAAATGCTGAGCAGAAAAGTGGTGCGCTCATCCAGTAGATATGTGGAACTGTAAAAAACCATGCCTGTCACGGATTTCCTCTGTGAGTCATTTCAGGCAGTTAAACGATTGGGGAGTCGTTTTCCAGAGAAGTTGAATGAGGCTTGACATTCTTCACTGGACCTTGGCGTGCTCCTGCTTTATGTTTAGATGGAAAGCAGAGTTAGTGCAAATACATTTTTCTGAGAAGACACTGGACAGAGCAGTGAGCATATTGACCAGGTTAACCTATCATAGTGTACAATGCAAGGAATCAATTACATGATTAGAGCAACAAGGCCAGCACTATTTACTTCTCAATCAATCAACCAAAAGGGTCTGGTTATTGTATCTAGTGATAGAATTTCCTCCTCTTGTTTTCCATAATGGTTCAGACCATTAGGAAGTCTGTAGTCTAAACAGAAGGTGTCTGGAGGGAATGGTTACTTTCTACTGACAGAACTTTGGGGCTGTCAGAATGCATACTGTGAGTTGTTTTTAATTAGGTTTTTATTTTTATTTATTTATTTTCTTCAATAATGCATTCATTAACCCATTTGCAATTAAAATGGATTTGAAGTATGACCAAGAACTAGTCTTCTAGCATGACTTTGAAAGCTCCTTGCCTCATTGCCAAATAAGTCCGGTTTCCCAGCCAAAAGTGAAAAAGAAAAACACCTGCGCGAGCTGCAGATCGCGAAGCTGAGAGCAACACTCATTCCTCACAAACAATGTAGTTTTTAAAAAGAGACATATCACCCGCTCAGCACAGGGATCAAGATATATGACTTCATCCTTCACCGGATATACTCACTTCCTTTTAGCTTGGCTGAAAGTCAATGTGAGTTTTATCAAGATACCATGTACCAAATGCTGAAAAATGAGAACTTTTGTCAGAAACATGGTCAGAAAGAAAATTAGGTTGCCATTTAGATGGTGGCTTTTATTGCAGCAGATAGCATTGATGCAGGTTTGTTTGTTTGTTTTTTGTTTTTTAAATTAAAATATTTTAAAAAATACTAGCAAAAAGGCGTGGTCTTACCTTGTTTCAGCAACACCATTTGTGGTTATTTGTGGTTAATCTTTGAAACTTCCTTTTGTGGATTGCATTTTTAGAAATGAACCTGGAAGCATTGTTGCCCATGAGAGTATGGTGACGATATGTAGCAGCAATAGCCGCCCTTGAGTTGACCCTGTTTACCCTCAAAGTAATAGCTAAAGGCCCTTTCGCATGCTGAAATTACTGTAATTCACTGGGAAGAGGTTGAATAAATGCAAACCAGAGATAAAATCCTTAGACCAGTCCACCAGAATTAGATTTAGTACAGTTCTCAGGAATTTAACAAGAGGGCTCGTGTGTGAACATAAACATATATATTATTCGGAAAGATGCGCTCATACATTGTACCTAAGTAGATCTGTACCTAAGAACTTCTGCTGTAATCATAAACACTGTCCATCTCAGGACTCTTAAACACACAGCACTGTTTGTCTTTAGTCTTCTACACCTGTACACTTTATTGATTCATAATCTTACTATCCACTGTCTTTTAGGTCTGGTTCTTCTCACGCTTTCTTCTTCATGTCTTGTAAGGCAGTTTTTTTTTCTTGCCACTGTTGCCTCTGGCTTGTTAATTAGTGATCTAAATATAAATCTACAATGGGATTTCGACAAAGCTGCTTTGTCTGTTGTTAAAAGCGCTATACAAATAAAATAGAAATGACATGAAGAACAGATGAAATGAAGGTGCTGTTGGCCATAAAGGAGAAAATTCCAGGTAGCACCATAGTAGCACCGTAAGTGAGGGATGTGTCATTTATCAGTAGCACCAGCAGAATATCGCATACATAGAGAGAGATAACACGTGATTTAGCAAATTCAAGTGTTTGAAAACTATATTCCACCAATTCCAGTACAAAATATTGCATGTGGTTTTTGTTATACATCAATCCTCTCTAATGAGCCATCCACGGCAAATGTAAATATGTCCATCCTTGTAAAATGCCATATGAAGGCTTCAGGTTTGGATGACACAAAGCCTGATCGAAGGTCAAACGCCTATTAAATTTCAGGTTTTGACCGATGAAAGGGTACAACTCTACGATCACACTCACAAGCAACAAAGTGACATGCAATCATTCATTTCTTTGGCAGTGCATGAATCGGAGCTGCCATTCTGGTGATAGCTAAATGACACAGCAGCAAGTAGACAAGTGACATGATTATTGGGTCCAATAAGTTTTCTGACCAATTATATGGTACTGTTGTCTGCTGTCAGACCTTTCAGGTCCTTTTTGTGTTTGGTCCCTATGAACCTCACTTTCAGTTTAAATTAAAGCAAAGTTGTAAATAATGTATTGTCCAGTGTTAATATAGCATGGAAATAACAAGGAGACAAGCAAGCTTCCTGCTTACACTAAGTGGTGAAAATATGTTTGTGTTTATAAGTGTTCTCTCCTAGCATGTAGGCAGATATCTAATTTGTAAGTGAGAATGTACATGATGGATGGCATGGCATGATATTGTTGCCATCTGGCAGCTCCACGATCCCAAGTTCATTCTTGTCTTTGGCTCACTGTGCGGAGTTTCACATGTTCTTCTTGTGTGGTTTTCCTCCGTGTTTTCCAGGTTCCTCCCACCTTCCAAAAATATGCTGGTAGGTGGAATTGGCTACATTAAATTGCCACTAGGTATGAATGTGTGTGTGTGTGTGTGTGGTGTCTTGTGCTGGACTGGTGTCCTGTCCAGGATGTATTCTCATCTTGCTCCCAAGGTTCCTGGGATAAGCTTCAAAATCCTGGTCCTGGTTACTGAAGATGAATGATGAAGATGAATGAATGTGCAAGATAGGATAATAAATACAAACCATTTGAATGCATAACTAAAAAACCAATATTAAAATGTTTTAAACAAAAATAATGTGGGTGTTTATCAGTTATACGGTAGCCTAAATATTTACAATGATTTCTTACAAGAATTGCAAAAACCCATCCAGCATACGGCCACAACTGTCACACACAAGTGACAAATGTAGTGATTGTGACACGCCCACAAGAGCCAAATGGGTGACATTAGCAACTTCTCTATTTCTAATGTGAATGCAGGGTAAGGCGTTCCTTCTTGTTGTATAATCATTACATCATTCTGTTTTGTCCTCTACAGTATTATCCCTACTGCAAACTCTCATGGTAATACCCAGATAAACATAACATTTGTAGATTGGATTATGGTTGATGGCATCAGATGTAATAGCATTACGCTGAAGGACTTGCTTGCATATGGCAGGGTCAGCTCTGCAAACTTTCCACCCTGGCTAAGCAGGGGCTAGCTACATACGATAGGCTAAAGGGGGCCCATGCTATTGTTTAAACATCCTCCCCCATTTTCACAAGAACAATCTCCCCGGTTGCCATGGTGCGTTTTTTTTTTTTTTTTTTTTTTTTGTGCCCGAATAAGCACAATGACATCAGCCCTCATGTCCCAGGGGGCCCAGGGCCCAATGAAAGGCCTTTGTTTTCACAGCATTCATTAGCGTGGTTGGTGACACTCGATGTCTCTTAAGGGCTCTGCAAATTGCCATAGAGGAGTCTTGTAGTGGCGTAGCCCTAACGACCACATCTGCCTCTAATGCAAAGTGAGATTAATTGTAATCAGGGTGGCACGAGGCAGTGTTGTCTCCTTTGTCTTTTGGCTATTGCACATCTAAGTTTGTGTTTGAGTGCTGGGATTTGGTACTGCCATGTATAAATAGCTTCGAGTAGAGTTGATATGATTTGCTGCTTAATGCATATGTCATACCTCATGTTGATAAATCATCCCTGTAATAAGACGCGTATTTTTAGACCTGCTGCATGCACCACTGTCGCATTTGCGGAGAATCGAAAAATAGCTCTTTGCAAGAGGGTTAGGGTGTCAGGGTCCTGCTGAGCAGGTGGACTGAACAATGTTATTTCCCAAATCTGCACCTTTTTTGGAGGTTTTGGAGAGCCAGCTGCCCTTCCTTGCCCCGACACATCCACATAAACAATGGAAAGATGGAGAATTATGTCGACCTTTAGACAAAGGGATGTAAATCACTGTCTGGGGCTGAGCAGAGCAGGAGCGATTGGTGGGTGAGCTGCAGCCAGACTAGCTGTCCCAAAGGAGCTTGTACACACCAGGTGTGAGAGCTGGGAGGCTTGATGGCTGTGATGCTGGCGCATGTCAACATGTCATCTGTCTGTGGGTGTATTTGGGTATGTTTTATTCGGGTACTGTGTTTGTGTGTGTGTGTGTGTAGTGGAGGGGGCGGAGAGGGAGATGGAGGCTGGCCAGGGTAGCTGATCTGTATCCTGTTAACACAGGAAAGCAGATGAGTAAAGCAGAGTGTGCTTGGCATTTCAATTTCATGTTTATGGTCTCTGAAAATGTTGAATAAATTTTTGGTAAATAAAGCCCCCAGGACTGTGAATTTGGGCTGGTGGTGTGTATATTTGCTAGTCCCTACAAATGCTTGTGAAAAAATAGGGATCTTTGAAAAGATTTCCCATCCTAAGCTGTTTTATTTTATCTAGTCTTGTTTTTCTTGGATTCTAATATTTAGATTTTGTTATTTCTACCCATTTTCCTGTGAGAAAATAAGCAACAGCTTTGATGCTAATAACTGAGCCATCAAAAGGCTACAGAGCTAACCAAGCAGACTGTGTTAATAAAGGTTAGGATGTTAACTGTGTAAGCTTAGCTAACTAGGGCACTAACTGAACAAAGTGAGTTAATGCTGGTTATGGTATTAACTGAAGAACGTGAGAAAATGAAGGCTAAGGTACTAACCGAACAAGCTGAGCTAACAATGGCTATGACGTTAACTGAGCAACTTAAGCTAACAAAGGTTATGGTGTGAATTGAGTAAGTTGAGATGATAAAACCTATGAACTCCGAGTACTAAGCTAATTAAGACAAAGGCTATGGTGCTAATTACCTCAGGACAAGTGGAGATTAAAAAAGGGCTACAAAAATCATTGGGATTTTGTTGTGTTCTGAATTTTGTAGTTAATGGTACATTCTTTTAGTGTTTTAAACGTATCAGATGAAAATAATTGTATGAATTTGTACTAGCATTTGGTTCATTCTCATGCAAACACTTCTAACTCTACACGTGCTAACCCTGCCCTAATCCTAACTTTAACCTTTGTGTACTTCGTAAAATTACAAATCTGGAAGTGTAAGACCATCTTGATCTTTTGGATATTGCAGTGATTTCATTAACCGTAATGCGTTTTTATGTTTTTCTATGCATCACAAAAAATATGGCCTGAGGAAACAAAGCCACTAGCTGAGGAATTTATTTATGTATATAGCAGTACACTAATCCCAGTAGTCATTAAGTGCCAGAGCTCGAAACTCTCATAATTTAAACAAAAGAACTGTGTGTGTGTGTTATTTGGATGCCAATGCTGTCCTTGAGGAAACATAAGTCTGAAGACAAATATAATAAATGACATTGGTTTAAGTGGACTTTTTTAGCATAAAAGCTGTATTTTGATGATTGGACTGTGTGGCTACATGCGTTTTAAAAGAGGTATAAGCTCAAGTTGATGAAAGACCTTGCAGCCTTATATAGGCAACAATGTAATGCTGAAAAGTATAAGCATTTTTGGTGGACTTACCGATAAGCAAGCATAAGATGATAAATGAAGCTTCTTAAGATGATGATGAAGCTTCTTATGTTTTCATTGATTGGGGTTATAATCTTATATTGAAGAAAATCTGCCTGGTGAGTGCTTTCAGCGTTATTGCATTATTGTGAGAACAACCAGGCTCCTTACAGCAAAACGTTTCTGGTTTGTTGTTATGGTGATGGATTGCCTGCATTATCCAGATCTTTAAAACGTCTAAGAGCTTTATTGAGAGTCATAGATAGGATAAGACTGCTTATAACAAGCCAATAAGTCAAGAGTGGTACATCCGATTTCTACACTGGCAAGCAAGATCAAGTGAAGCTAATGACTCATTTGCTCACAGAAAAGAGTCTTACATTGAGAGAATTAATAGCTTTTTTACAATACAAACATGTCTGGTGGAGGAGAAGAGCTTGGAAAAGAGGGTGCCTGAAAGCATGGCATTTGTGTCAGTCATTTTTTGTAATGTGTTTTTTTTTCCTAAGAATGCTCTTAGACCGTGTGATTGAAAAGTGCTATGGGGTTTGTTCCGCCTCTGTGGCAATTCAAGGAGCATGCGGGGGGAAAAAACAATGGGCTTGACCGAATAAAGAACAGCAGTGGTCCATTATAGCTGCTCAAGCAGACCTGTCCTTGGGTCAGCCCTGTCCACAGTTGTTGTTCTGTTTCAAAATTGTCCTGTTTACCTTTTTACCTTTGTCAAGTTTCAAGCTTTGCTTCCCCCAGCATACCTCCAACCCATCCAAATCAATATTGCACACAACTGGTGGACACGAGACCACTGGATAGTGATGCATCAGTACTAACACTGGTATCAGGTATCCATCTGATACCTGACTCATTTACGCATACTCATTCTCATGAAAAAGTGCTTTGATTCCACATTCCGATACCACATGATACTGTGCGGTGTAAGCGTAGTGTATGTTGCCGCTCTAATGAACAGACAACATGAAATATACACAGATCTGGACATATTTCATAATTAATGACGACACTCAAAGCAAAGCAGACTGCAAACTGTGCTCTGCGAAAAATATCAAGAGGAGGCATCTACTGCATCTTCTTACAATATAAATAACCTTATGAAACATTTTAAACATAAATCACAGTAGCATAGTGCAACAATCAGTGCTGCAGGAAACGCAAGCTAGATGAGAAAAAAATGCCTACAGACAACTCTAGGTTTGTGAATAATATTACCCAGGATGTTGTTCTTGATGATCAGCTTCGTGTATTTTGATGTGAAAACAAAACCCGCTCTTCTCTGCAGCAACCCTGCTCGATGTAAGGTAAGTAATGTAGCTAACTAATGCAATTCAAATTAACTACCAGGTAGGTCTAAACAGGGCTAAATAAAATGTTCCACCATGATTGCTTAATGCTAAGTAGGTTATTCATTTCAGTGGCAGTATTGGTATTGGTATCAATAAGTATTAAAGAATACTCTGTGTGCCAGAGAAATGTTCTGATGTTGCCCACAGCTACATATTCTGTCACAGAACACACACACACACACACAGACACACACACACACACATTCTCTCTGTCTCTCTCGGCTCAAGCATGCTGGGATTATCAAGCAAACAGTTGTCGGATAAATGAGAAGGCATGTTTATCCATGTTCTGAGAACACTTTATACATCTGAGAATTGAACCTCGGGCTGAATTCAAAAGGGTTTCTTATTTAACATGTAGTTCACCTACACAACATGTTAAAACTATCAGCTTACGGGTGATTCAATGATAGGGGTGCCATGTGCGTCCCAATGATATTAGATCAAGAGCACTTAGAAACCAGCATTGTTGCCTGTACCGGTATATCTGTAACACTATAACTACACTTTATTTTGGAATATAATCAATAAAATAGTTCAGATATAGTATGTTATTTTTTGCATTAATGTGTGAATCCATTTAGCATCTTAAACGCGTGAGAAAATCTTTTGAAATCCTATGAAATATTTGGAATATTCTGCAAGTCACATCTTCAACAGGAAGCTGCATCATTAGAATTTCCTGAAGATCATGGAAAGAAAAAATTAAGTTCATCTTCTTTGAATCCCAATACTGGGATATTGACTGACAAGGACACTTTGAAAGTACAACCCTGTTATGCAAATTATCATTTTAAAGAATCGAACTTATTCATTTAAAAAAAATAAGTGAATCGTTAGAATGTCCCCAATTAGCATGGATGCTAGTCAACCACATTTTGTGTGTGTTTGCTAATTGTTACTTTTACAATGTGAGTCACTTAAGAGCAAAATACAGCCAAGAAACATAAAAAATAAAAAACATAACATAAAAAAATGAGATATCATTGCATCATCGTTTAATGGTTGAATGCATGTTTTCTTAGATTCAGAAAAAATGATAGTATAAAATGATATTATTATAAAAAGTATATTAAAGTACAATATCTAAGATTTAAGAGGGCTAAGTGGTGGTTGCGTAATCAGCCTTAAATCCACTGTAGTTTGCATGGAGTGTAGAGATATTTTAAGTGATATTTAGTAAATTATCTGAAATGTTATTTTAGTTCCTCTAATTAGTTTTAATGATCACTGAAGTGAGGGAAAGGAGAAATTCAGTCAGCTTGTGAAGAGGCGGCATTGCATGCATAATAGCTTTGATGCCTTAAATCATAATAAACGTTATTGATGTAAGATCATAACAACCATTAATTAAAGGCTCAGAAATGAGAAATCCCTCAGCAGGACTTTAGGGCGTAGTTACAGAATGAGAATAACGTTTGTTTGATTTTTAAAACACGGTTGCTGTCAGGCAAACTTCTGATGGCACGTACTGATCAAAACCTACATTGTCACTTTCATTTCCAGTACACCTGTAATGATCAGAAATCTAAAAATACGCAGAGTTTATAGCATGCCTGACAGAGCTATGATTGTAAAAATGAATGTAGGAGCCATTTATTACATTATGATACGCACATCAGGTTGTCACTACATCTGGAGATGGAGATGACAGGCAATAATCAGCGATGTTGAATGGATAGAAAAATGTGTTCAGAAAAGAAAGGTTTGAACTAGTATTCAAAAGGGTCTTCAGTTTGTTCCCCTAGATGAACCATTAAAGGTTCTATGTAGATCCCTACAGTAGAGGGTTTACTTTTCAGGAAAGGTTGAAAGTGGAGCCCCTTATTACATCCAGAACCCTTAGCCATCCAAAGAGCCTTCGAGTGTAGACGGCTTGTCAGAAAGTATTAAATAAAAAATAGTTTATTTCCTGCAATGAGCTGCATTTCTGCAGTTCACATTAAACATTAGAATGGGGAAAAATCTCTATCTCTCTGTGATCTCTATGACTTTACCTGTGGCATAGTTGTTGGTGCCAGATGGGCTGCTTTGAGTATTTCAGATATACTGATCTCCTGGGATTTTCACACACAGCAGTCTTTAGCGTTTACACAGAATGGTGCAAAAAACAAACAAAAAAAACCATCACGCGAGCAGAGGGTCTGCAGGCTGAAACACGTTGTTGATGAGGGAGATCAGAGGAGAATGACCAGACTGGTCTGAGCACTCTTTACAACTGTGGTGAGCAGAAAAGCATCTCAGAACACACAACACATCAAACCTTGAGGTGGATGGGCTACAACAGCAGAAGACCACATCAGGTTCCACTCCTGTCAGCCAAGAGCAAGACTCTGAGGCTGTCAGGGCACAGACTAACTGAAACCTGACAGTTGAAGACTGGAAAAAGGTCAGGTGATTTTTTTTTTTTAAAAAAAACCTCAACTATGTTAATCTTCTTTAATCTTCAGTCTTCAAAAGTGGACAGGTGTTAAAGGTGTTAAATATATATATATATACAGTATTTTTATGTACAGTATATATGTATGTATGTATGTATGTATATAAAAAATATTCAAACATCAGAAATGAGAATAAATCTTAGTGATCTCAATGACTTGAGTGCCAGACAGGCTGGTGGAAGTATTTCAGAAACTGTAGATCTACTGTTTTCATCCAGTCTCTAGTTTACATGGAATGGTGCAAGAAATAAAAAAAAACACATCCAGTGAGCAGCCGTTCTTCGAGCAGAAACGTCTTGTTGTAGAGAGAGGTCAGATGAGAATTCCCAGACTGGTTCGAGCTGACAGGAACACTACCAAATAACTCAATAACCACTCTATACAGCCATGATGAGAAGAAAAGCGTCTCAGAACACGTAACACCTCGAACCCTGAGGTGAATGGGCTACAACAGCCGAAGACCACATTCGATTCCACTTCTGTCAGCCAATAACAGGAATTTGAAGCACAGGTTCACCAAAACCAGACAGATGGCTACTGGAAAAAGACCTGGTGATGTTTTTCAGTCCAGTTTCCATGAGCCTGTATACATATCTCATTAATTGGGTCTAGAACCCAAAAAGCCAAATGGTCACACTAGTGTCTTTAGTGTCTTTCACTATATAGTCTCTGCATTGAAAAAACAAATTATGACATCCCATTTTCAGAGTTTGTGTTGTAAGCAGTTAGTGGCAGGTAAATTACAGCCTTGTGTATTTGTGATAGGCTATGGAAAAAAATAGTTGTTGGTCAGTTGAACTGTCAGTCAAATGGGCATCTTTGCTGTAAAAGAAGGTTGTTATTATAACAGACTCTAGCTAATTCAATCGAACTTCTTTTTCTTTTTTATTCTTCATGATTGCAGATAAGTGGCGTAAGTCAAAATTTTATAGATAGATGCTTACTGATGTATATGGGGAAAGAGATGAATGAATTATTAGTTACTTATGTTAAACTTTCTAAAGCATGATCTATATCTTCATATTAGGGATGCACCATTCCAATATCAAGTACAGAGGGTTGACAAGGCAAAACCAACATAAAGTGTGTTAGTAAGGAGTTACTTACTTGATTACTTGGGGGCAGAGTCATCCTGGAAGAGAGCACTCCCATCAGGATAGAAATACTTCATCATAGGATACAGGAGATCAATCAGAAGATATTTGTATTGATTTGCAGTGATGCTTCTCTCTAAAAGGGACTTGTCCCAAGAATAAATAAATGCCCCACAGTTTTTTCCTTTAATTTGTCACCCATCTGTAGGTGGTAATTTAAATCAGTAATGTTGGTCTACATTTAAGCACTCCTTGCAGAATACTAGAAGGAGAAACTGAGCCTTTAAAATCAGCGTGTACCCCAGGCAGTGCTGAATGGCAGAGATCAGATAGTGGTTATGTGTGGCAGGCACACCGCAGGAGGAAGCACTCAGCATACAGACACAAGTAAAAAAAAAAAAAAGAGAGAGAAAGTGAGAAAGAGCTGATACACCTGAGGCACCGGCAGCTGGAGCACTCTCATTCAACTAGCGAATGCCTCACCATGACGCCTGCCATCTCAGATTGGAGCACTGTAACTCAGCCAAGCATATGCAACAATGTTCAGTTCTGTTACCACTGCAACCAGATTGTCAAAGACATCAGGTCTTGCATTAGTTCAGGAAGCAGACTGTGGTGGCATGAAGAAAAGGAGACAGATAACTAATGCACCGTCTCACCTGTAGCTGATGAGATGCATTTGGGAGACAGAAATTTAATTGGCAGGATAGGAAGGTAGCCTGCTGTTTCTAATCGCACTGATTAATTAATTATAGACCTGAAAGATGTACTTCAGACTGGGATACCAGGAAGAGACCGAAAAAAATAAATTAAATAAGTGACGTGTGACTGCAGTCTAATTAACACAAAGCAAATGTGTCATCATTCACTAGTCAAAAGTGGCAGAATATTGACATTTCTAATTGCCTTTTTTGCTAGCTTGTCTCCAGGAACGTATTCACTATGTATTTTTTATTATTTTACATAAAGTTAGGACAATTTTTCAATGTCATTTGTGAAGACGGAAGCTACAGCAGCTTTGTCTTAATGCAGTTCTTTCTCACTAAATCTTGTCAGCTCACCTCAGCCACCAGCTTTTTTTTTTTTTTTTTTTGAGCAAACTCACTGATTTTGGTCAAGACTCAGAGGCTCGAGCCAGGCAATGAAGCAGGAGAGCCGAGCTTGAGGGGAATGGAGAGTGTAAAGAGCTGAACAGAGATTAGCCAAGGAATTCATCCAGTGCTTTGATTCTGTGAAGTGAGGATTTCACAGTAATGGATCAGCCTGTTTTTTTTTTTTTTTTTCCAGCTTTCCCACAGGTTTGGAGCACAACGTGGATATTTAATATTTCAGGGGGTCATGTATCTGCCAGTTCCAAGCTGTTTCACACTCCTCTTAAGTGTTATATAATCACACTGACATTGATATACATGTATGGAAAATAACAAATGCTCCTTGGCCAGAATGTTTATAATTATCTTATATTACCAAATATATCACATTCAATACCAATCCAAGTATGTTGCTAAAAGAGGCCAAATATATAACAGCTTAGATGATATGTAGTGGATTTATATTGGGTGAAAAATAGCCACACTTGTTAGGTGTTTTCTTGGGTCAAATATATATATCAGATTTTTTTTAACTGTGATGTAACCATTAAAGGAGCAGTGTGCTACTTGTAGAGCCCTCTGCTGCCTGCAAGGTAAATTTGCAGTGAATTGATTATCAAGACATACTTTTCCCCCCAAACTGATCTGACCCCTTCTGTTTAAACTACGTACACCATATGAGTTGCTGTTTATGGAAAATGGGCAGAGGTGAGCAGCTTATTTCAGGGCCAGAAACATATAAACCAAAGAAACGAGCCAGATCATTGTAAGAAAAAAATAGCGTTTTAATGGAAATTATATGATTTTTATAGGTTTTGAAACACCTTTAAACATTACAAACTGCAAGTTTAAAGTAGGGTGGCACAGCGGGTAGCATTGCCACCTCACAGCTTCAGGATCCCTGGTTCATTCCTGAGCTCAGGTTAGTGTCTATACTGTCTGTTCACCCTGTGTCCATGTAGGTTTCTTCCAGGTTCTCCAGTTTCTATCCATCTCCCAAAAACATGCTGGAAGGTGGACTGGCTACACTAACTTGTCCCTTGAATGAGTGCTACGAATGTGTGTATGGTAATGGGACTGGTTTCCCATCCATGGAGTATTCCTGCTTCGGATCCACCAGAATAAAGCACTTACTGAGGATGAATGAATGAATGAATGAACTTTAAAGCACTGCATATAGATTAGATGCGTTCACCCTCCTCTCTTTAGTCCAGTTCTCACTTAGATTTAAATTCTGCTGTGAAGGTGACTCCAAACCAGTCAATGAGGGAGGCTGGAATTTCTTCAAAGTAGGCCGAGCAGCGTAAAAAGGCCAATAAGCCAGTAAGTCTTTGAATTGCTGAATTCAATAATTCAGAAAGAAATTACTCCAGCTCGGGGATATGAATAATTCAGGATATTATGACTTGCAAGCTCCTCCATGCGAGTGGAAAAGATGATTAATTCAACATCTGGACTAACAGATTCACTCAGCACTTCATTTGCACTGTCTTGCACACGTATTGTCTGGTTTCCTTTCCCTGTCCTCGTGTCATGCTTCCTCAGTCCTTGCTACTCACACGGGATACTAGAATATATTTCAATTCCTCTTACACGAGAAAGTGAGAAATCTACCCTTTTTCTTTGCATTTACTGTCCACACACACATCACATATGTTATAGTTGCCAGCTAAGCTTAATGCTCTATGACAGAATGATCTGATCTTATATAATTATAGGGAGCATATGCTGTCATGTGGTTACTGATTGATTCACTGCTGGCAAAGTTAGCTAATTATACATACTGGCTGGAAAGGCTTTGGCTTTTCATGTAGTTATGATCTTTCAGTGCAGTTAGTTAATATTATGGGAGCATGGTTGTTTATTGAAAGGTCATGGAACTTAGAAAAAAATATGTGCTGAAGTGATGGCAGTTTTCCTTGCAGAAAAGGCAGAGCACTTTTTTGAAGTGCATTTTGGTTGATTGTCTTCTCTGTTACTTTCATTTTCTATTCTGGAGTGATGAACATTCCTCATTGTGTTGTGCATGAAGCATACTCAGTCCTGGAATGTAAACCTTTCATAATCATAATTCATCAATTCTGCTCTGCTTAGATCCTCCCGAGGTTGTTTCATGTGCACAGTAGTGGCTAAACAATTTCAGAAATCAAAGTGCTTGCACAATAAAACCCTAATATTGATTCTGCATCATTTTGTGGATATAATGGTATACAGCTGTGAAGAAGATGAAGGTTACAGTTGGCCAGATACACATTAAGTCAAATTGATGGATTTTTTTTTTTTGTATCTCAAAGAAATCGATGGCTTACTCCACCACGGGGTGAATATGTGATCTGTCATGTAGAAAGAGCAGTAGTGATGTATCACTTTCCCACGCTCCACACCAGCCTGGCTGCCTACTGGCATTCTGGAGTTGAGGAGTCAAGGTCATTTCATGCTACTGGCCACAGAGTGTATAGTCAGCTCGAAACTTACTGACACCAACAAATAGAGCTCTTTATCACTGGCCCTCTGTTTCTTTCTAACCAGCAACACGATCTGTCACCCACATAAGCAATGTACAAGCAATGACAAGCCACTATTGCACCTAAACGACGTAAAATCATAACTGGCCTTTTCTATTCCATTAGTTCATATTTCTGATCCCAAGTCTCAATTCTAAGTGTGCAGATGGCTATAAGGTTTAGAATCTTCAAGGTTCAATCTAATTAGCTATCTGCGCTTTTGTGTGCCACGTTCTGACGGCAAACCTTTTGAACAGTGACACTAAGTTTTTGTAGCTTTCCAGAGCAAGACATTACATAACCTTGGAGAGGCTACAAAAAGGATTTTTTTTTAGTTTTTATGCACGACTGAGTTTAACATGGCCACGAGATTCTTTATTTCCCCTCTTAGGTTTTGCATTTCTAGTTAATTAGGGATGAGTGACAATGATGTTACAAAAGCACTGGCTATTGATAATAACCCACAATACTCAGAAAAGTGTTTTGTTATATTTTATACCAGCATATAAAATATATGTATATAATATATAATGTTGAATTCTCTATACAGTAGATGCAGCTCTTACGGTTGCTGTTGCAAAGCAAACAACAGGTTTGTATTAATATTGACATATTGTCATTTCTATAGTAACAGCTAATTTACAGGGACATTGACACTCCACATTATCTAAGCCTAATAATAAATTCAAGTGTTGTTTTTTAACAAAGAGAAGCATATACAGTGGGGTCCAAAAGTCTGAGACCACTAGTGAATATGCTTCTTTTACATAAAGCAGCAATAGAAGTTTGTATTATTTTCCAATTTAATACAATCATATTCATTACAAATTATATCACTGACAAAAACTTGAGTGAAAAGTAGAATCTTTGAAATATTTACATGAATTTCAGAGTTTCTTAGTATTTGGTACATCCCCTTTTTGCTTTAATGACAGTGTGCACTCGAACTGGCACAGATTCCACGGGTTTGTGCAAAACATTATGATCCATTCTAGATCAAATCCTTCAGAGTTTTGTCTGAACACATGCTTCAATAGAAGAGATTAGGCATGAGGAAAATCTGACCTTTTGTACAAAGCAGTTAACATGGTCAATATCATAAATTTGCTTACATTTAAATAGGGACCTAGAGAATCTTGAATATTAAATATTCAAGATATTGAACATTTACTTTCTTTGTTTTAAATATTTCAAAAATTCTAAATCCTTCTGTTTATTTCCAATTTTAAATGAAAAAATTAAATAAATAAATAAATCTAAGATTTTCAGTGTGGTCTAAGACTTTTGGACCCCACTGCATAATACTTGATATGGTGAAAGAGACATTTATTTAACTTTCAGGAAGGAGTCTCCAATGTCAATAAGTTTACAGACATGAGAATGTCTTTAAGACAGTGGAAAGAAGAGACAGTGGTGAAGGAACGACACAATAACAGAAACTTGTTTCACGGATGTTCCCCAAAGTTGAACGTAGCTATAAACCGATAAAACGTATGGTTGTTATTCCTTGAATGAAAAACTGTAATAGTTGACAAATCTCTGTGGTATAAGAGGAATAAAATACTTCAGAATGTGCCATTATAGGAAAATAAACAACTTCATGGTGGTAACAGTAAATCCAATTTGTGCCGACTTGCATCACACCACTCCGTTGTTGATTATTTTCCTATAATAGTACACCCCTAAGTATTATTCCTTAAATATCTAGCCATGAAACGGAAATAGAAATACATTGCGTTATTGACTGATGTCCATAAAGTTTGATTTATACATGATTCAAACTATGCATTATATTTAAGCAGTTCACATGACATGAACACCAAATCAGACTTGTTTGCTGATGTAAGCATACCAGTACCAAGACTAACATGTTAAATTATGAATTTTGAAAGATCACTTCTTAGCACAACCCCCTGATCAGTAATTACAAGCTGAAACTGTTAGCAAGCTCACAGGAATGCAGAATGGCAGAAGTAAACTCTACAGCAGAGCAACAAAGCATCACTTGATTTTCCACATAAAGGCATGCGTAGGATTATCTTGGCTGTTTCATCTGTGTATCCACATTGCTGTCCAGAGATCATCTCGCTGTCTTCCCAAGCAGACCCTTAGCAACATCTCCCATCAGCTCAGCAGAGAGTGTGCCTGCTAATAAGATGCAGTGTGCTTGTGTTGGCATCAGCAGACGCTGCCTTGGGACTCCGATAAGTTGATATGTAGCAGTCATTTGCTGCTAATTCTCTCTGCGCATCCCATCCAGCTATGCATGGATTACATCCAGCTAAATTGGCTTTTGGTTAGATTACAGGCTTCGCTTTTCTCTACTCTGGGTAACTTAGTAGTTCTTGTTGGTCAGGTATTGTGGCGAAGAGAGTGCTAATTCAGATTGTGTAGGAGAGTAAGCTAATGTTCAGCATCATTCACTATGGGTGGCGTTCTCTCCTAATGTCTACCACAGCACTAATGGAAACATTTAAACAATAGATGGATGAGCTACACAGTGGTTGTGGGAATTATTTTATACCATAGTGCTGTTGAAGTCTTAATTCTGATTGTTAAGAAGGTGATTAATTCTCTATAACACCAACTCTGACAGTAGCTCTGGCTGCAAATCACAGGTTTATATTAATGCACTTGTTCTAATATGTTATTGTTTCTATAGTAACAACTTACATGTATGGTGGGCAATCCATATAAATGGATTAAAAATGTGTATACTTTTTGATGTGGTGGTTTTCTGTGAGGACTTTTACTGTAACTTGACATTGTCCGACAAGGAAATCTTTTATAAAATAGTTCATTCTTTCCTTCGCTAAAAATTCTCTATATAATAAAAAGTAAGTACTGTACATTATAAAAATCTGTGAAAAACCGTATATTGACATGAATTTAGACCCTTTTTGCTATATGAAGTGTTAGATCTATCAAAACTTTTGGACAAATATGTTGGCTACAAGCAGAAAATGTGCTCTCAGATCTCTAAAAGGAATTCTTTTCCTTTGAATCTGTAAATATAATTTAAAAAAAATTCAAACAGGGAAATTTGTTCTGGCGGCCCTATATTCCCCCATCAAAGACCACCAACTGATGATGAATTCAACTTTCACCATTGTTCTAATTACCAGCGTCCTCAGAGAGGATAAAAGCCTAAGACATACTCATAATGATACATTTACATATCTGAGCGTTGGTGTAGTCAGTTATTATTTGCAAGAATCTAATTAATAATTGATGAAGTGCTGCACACGTTTGTAAAATGCTGGCTGGCTCTGGAACGGTGAAACTACCTAAGTGTTTCCCTTCACACAATTACTTGTGCTCAGGAGTCCAGGGGAGCAAAATCAGTTATGTTCTTGGAGTAAGAAAAATGGGCGGGTGAAACTGGCCACTGTCAATCACAGGCAAAAGTTAGCGCATTAGGGGTGTAAGACATTGACACTGAAGCGTGTTCCAATATATATTGTACTTTTTTCCAGTTGGTATAAGTGTTTAGGAGCTACTAAGCAGTCATCTGTGTCTTCCTGGTTTACTGGGGTATAAATATGAGGTGACGCAGAGACCAAATTCTCTTAATCATTCATCAAGATGGAGGTGATTAGAGAAAACACGAATGAAATGACACAAACGTGTGGAGACTCTACTTTCATAAATCATAATTCAAAAAAATAAAATAAATAAATAAAATAAAAATGATTAAGATCATTAACTCCTGAGATATTTTTTTCAATTTTACTCATTTTCCCCAAGGGTGCCATTACTTCTGGGGCTGACTGTATGTATCTGCCACTGGTACACCATATAGTAATTTATTCTCTCTCTCTCTCTTTGTCGTTTTCTCTTCCAATGCTGTGGCTGATGCTCATCTCCTGTCCTCTGCCTGCTTAAAGGTAAGAATGTTTCACTGAACACAATTCATGCTTCTTTAATCATCCTAATGAGCGTTGCTAGAACCGGGAGAAGTGTTGATCTCATTCGGGACACCAAACAAAACAGGGTTCCAGACCAATGACAATGAGATGTATTTCAATGATTCGTAACTCCTTTTATTCTTTTTCTTCCATCTGCTAAAGAGATGATGAACGAGGGCCTGTTGTTGGTTTGGAATGGCTGCTCGCATAAATAGAGAGACAGTTATCTTTCTGCGAAAATAGCTGTTGATTTCTTAATGGGATGGAATACAGTACTCAGTCTCCTGAGTCCCTGTTATTAAATATTCAGGTGCATTCATCAGTTTAATGCATGCACAATGTCGGGAATGCATAAATAACATGAAGCGAAACAGCTCGCCGCTTTTGCCAAATTAGCCCCTGTTGGCTCTGGCCAAATGCTAAAACGTGGCCATAAAATAACCATAAACGCATCTTTTATCTTGGCTTTCAGCTCTGATATTTTATACACTTGTCACCTCTCCTTCTCCTTCTGGCTTTATGTGATGAAACAAAGCAAGGAGTTCATTTTATGCAAGTTGAAAAAAAGGAGATTAGACGAGAATGTGAGGAGAGCAAAATGGCAAGCTCTTGATCTGTTCTTGATCTTGCCATTGCTGTAATCTCTCTGTCGAGCTCTTTGTGTGTGTCTTTTCATTGTCTTCATTTAACCTAAAATTTAGGAAGAACCGTACGACAAAAAAAACAATACACACAACAAGCGTAAGAGCCAAACCAAAGTGAGTGGCACGTTTCATCCCCAAGGGATATTCCACCCTCTCTTAGTTGTTTTCCAGTCCTGGCTCACGATGCAGTACGAGTTTGCTTTGAAGCCGGGTGAAGAAAAAAAGCCCCTCTTCTCCTTTCTTCTCCTCTTGCTTGTTATTATTTATAGTTTTTATCCTCTACCATGACTGATGTTTAGAAGCAACCTATCTCATACCAAACCCAAACCTGATATTTGAGATAATTCAATGAAGTTGGTCCCTGATGCTCACCCACAGAAGAGATACATGCTTTATAGATTGCCATCACTTAATCTTGGCCTTCAGAGCTGCCTGGATGTCTCGTAGCACTTAGAAGTTACCTCATGGATTATTCATGGAAGGAAATGTCATAGAATTGAACTTACCTTCATTCTGTTAGCTTGGACTTTCTACATCTTGCTGAGCATGGGCGGTACTAAGTGTAGCTAAGGCCAGTCTGTGAATTTTTCAAGCATTTTATTATTTCACAGGGTTATTTTTGGTCACACTTTCACTTGCATCACTTGACCTGGACTTGACCCCTTGTGGGATATTTTGTTATATTTTGTTGCTTCTGGTAGCAATTTTTCACTCCACAAACCCATAATTTCAAAGGCGTATTGTGATACAATGGAATTGTGAAACGCACCACACACCAAAATATAAAGAAGTTATAAAAAGCCTTTTATTTGTGTGTGTATAAACCACTAATCCACAAACCACCAGTTTTGCAGCATTTGTGTTTGGATACGGCTGTAATGGTTAAAACATTACAGAAGGAAAGAAAAGACAGCAAGAGATAGAAAACGCCTCGTGAGGATGTGACAACCCTCAGATGTCTGCCTCCATCTTCTGCCACGTTAAGCTGTTTTTCTCCCCAAATCTTCGCTCTTGCATCCTATTTATAGTAGGATTACGAGCAAGGAGGCGGGAGGGAGCGGTGGAGGGAGGGAGCCGTCGCCATGGTAGCGATAGTCAGGGGAGGGACGGTGTGTGTAGCAGCAGGAGATGTGTTTTGTATGAGTGTGGGGTTGTTCCTCACAAATCAGCTGCACCTGGACCAAAGCCTTCCTCGCTTCTTTTACTCATCCTCTCCAGGATGTTTTACACAATTTTCTGACCTCTTTCTTACTTCTGAGTTTGTAAATAAGCTAGTAGGGACCTGGTATTGGCCTAACATCCTGAATTAGTTTGGAATATATATATTTTATAATCCTCTGATGTATTTAGTTCTGCACAGATTTAGCACATGGTCACAAATTGTTTTAAATGAATACTCCAGAAACCTTATATCAACAGCATTTGTAGTCTATGAATGCTAAATAGACAAGATTTTTCAAAATGTAATGAGAAAAGTACAAAAAAACTTGTCAACCTGAAACTTTTAACAGAAGGATGTTAAAACTTCTAACATCCCTGTCTGTTTCATTTTTAAGTAAAACTGAAAACTGTTTAGATTTCATGCACATTGATGAGTTCTGTTTCTCTTTAAAACTTTGTGCTGTCGTCATGATTGCTGTCATGAGCCGCATCTCAAATTGAAAACTATGACCTTACATTCAAAAGTATTTACTAATCTAAAAGAACCAGAAGACTGGTATGCAAGACAGACCTTTCAATATGTTTAAAGGCTACAGGAGAGGTTTTAAAATCCAACCACTAACTAACATAATAGGTTCATAATTTGTGTTAGTACTCAATAACTCTCTAGAATAGTACATTAGGATGGGATCTGAGACACAGTGCTAGTTTGTTTATTCTGCTGCAGACACCACGTCACAGTATTTAAATATGTTCCCTGTTAAATATGTTATTGATTTCCCCGGATGTCCATTATAAGCAAGAACTTGTCAAAATATTGTTTGGTGTATATGCCAAAGATGCGCATAGTCAGTGTGAAAATATGAAAAAAGATATTAAGCCCGCAGGACAGAAGAGAAATAATATATTTCTAATATCATTCATTAAAGCTCCATTAAAATTCCTAAACTAAAATGGACACAAATCACATATTGGGTTTTCACATTAACCCATTTTACACCAGAAGTGACTCTGTGCACAGCAGCGCATCACGCATCAAAATAATCAACGTTTGGGTGGTAGCAGTAACGCCGCTTTGCATCAGGCTGCATCGCATCACCCTATTGTTGATTATTGTACATATAATAATAGCATGCCTCGTTATATTTTATTCCTTATATATTACTTCTGTCCAGCACAAAAAATGTGAACAGATGATAGTTGATATGGCACGTTCAACTTGCGTTTTTTTCTTAATATTATTATTTAGAGTAATAACTCGATATTCTAATTTTAAAAATAAGCAAACATTTTTAAAAAATGGCATCACTTTTGTCCCCAGAAGTAAGCAGATGCTGTAAGCAGACACAATGTCATACGGTCGGCTGATTGACAGGCCACGGGACTAGGATAGCTGGCCTGTGCCATATGTTCATGTGTGCGTGATGTGCCAGGCTAATCTTCTCAGGATTGCACAGGCCACGTAAGGTCTCCCAGATCGGCCTATGTAGAACCTAACAATCCCCAAACTGCTTCCGTGGCAACAAAGGAATTACAGCTTGTTTATGGCCATGCCATGCCTGAGGTCAGTTCTGTGTTTGGAGGTCACACAGAAATTCTTGTTAGTCTTTGCCCCTGACTGTATCACTATCCCTCACAGTAAAATATGAATCCTTCTAAAACTACAGTTGAATGATTTCTGCGTTGGGTTGAATCAGTATTGAACGCAGTCTGATTTTAAGAAGTATTCTGTCATAACCTGGCAGCTGGGGATTGTTCTGTATTCCAATCATGATCCTGTGATCATAAAACATGAAAGCCTGGTGGAATATTCATAGCAGGTAGCAGATGTAAATAGACAAAATGGCTTCCCACGAGACAAGTGAGGCACCTGCTTTGCCGTTTCAGATCATATCTTCCACACTGCTTGACTAAAGCTTTTTTTTTTTTTTTTTTTTGCTCTCACAGACCGCCATTGAGCTGAAATATTTAGCTTCTAATGAAGAGGCATAATGGGCGACATCTAAATGACTTTCATTTTGAACCGCTATATATTGCCGATTTATTATTCTGCTTTCTCAGGAAGTGTTGATGAATTTTCTATAACAGCACGGCTCTGAAAGTAGTTCAGAGTATAAATCACAGGTTTATATGAATGCTCATTCTGATGCGTTATCTATTCCATAATAACCGGTCATTTACAAGGAAACATGGTAGATGTGCCATTTAAGCCTAAGAATAAATTGTTTAGAACATGCTGTTATTTAATAGTAAAATATATTTAATAATTGATATGGTGAAGCTTTCTGTGAGGAGACATTTATTTAGCATTTATGGAAGGAGTCTTCAGTGTGAATGAAGAACTTCAGGACAGAGAAAAAAATGGATGATGCTGAGGAAACCCCTGAGGCATTATGGATAGGTATCTTGTTAGTGCGAGATCTCAAGAACGAGTGGTCTTGATGAACTTATTTGAGATTGGAAGTGATCCAAACAGGGTCAAGGCCTCAGCAAGGTCAAATGTTTTTCTTCTTTTAGCTTCTTTTCTGTTTGAAGTATATTTTAAGGGTATTTGTGGAGTACAAATTAGTGGCGGCAGAGACATCACTGTCGACGCCGTTTGCGTCGAGTCCTACGTTACATTTATAGCCATTCATTTAGTAGTTGTATATTTCATGACTAGAACGATTTCAAAAGTTCTCAGCTGTCTATGATAATCCTGAAGAAATAACAACAGCAGGGAATGTTCATGACGGGGCAATTAAGTTGCACTGTACACTTGATATACTTGGTTTGCTTTCCTTTTGTCTTCTCAGTTGTATTCTGGTTTTTCTTTGGCAGCTTAAACAATTCTGCCATCTCATCCTCTACTGGCAGTGATAGATGATAAAAGAGGAGCTGTCAGAGACAAAAAGAGCTTGTAGACAGGAGAGAAGCAAGGACGCTAGTAGAGATCCACTGCTGCATTTAGCCTCTCCCTGGATCAGACCCAAATTTACAGTTTATGAAGGAAATATGAAAGAACTGTTTAAAGGTGTTTATGCATTTGGCACCAGCCTTGTAATTCATGTCCTTTTTTTTCATCTTCTTCTTTCTTTTACATATAGCCCTCTGAAACAAACTTAGTTGAACAAACAGACTTTGTTTTTTTTCTGGATCAAAGCGAGACGAGCAGCTTGGCATGGACACAGAGGGTTTTTGGATTAAGTGAAAGAAACTGAGAAACAAAAACAAGCATGTAAAAGCAGAGTTTTGGGGAGTTGTGGTATTTGGTTTGTCTCTTCGAAAAGTACACACAGACAGCGACGAGACGCGTTCACTCATGGGGTAATTCAGGGGTTCAACACTATATATTTCTGTCTCTTGTCTTCCATATGCATACTTGTTTTAATTGGTGTAGAATGTTTCCTTGGCAACGGCTCTGACCCAGCATAATTCCTGACAGGCACAGAGTTGAATAAATGGCTTTGGGAATTGGGGAGTGCTCCACATATCCCTGAAAAGGGAGCAAATTTAGCTTGTAGGAGAGAGGAAGGGCAGCCGGGGTATGTCGAAAGGGAATTAGCACATGCTCTAGACTACAATACTACAAGGTGTCACTGCTTCATTGGTTCAGTGAGATCGGTGTGAGATTATATATATATATATATATATATACTTTTATTATATGCTACACAGACATAGTATCAAAAGGAGCTCACCAGCGCATTGTGGAAAACATACTCACATATTCAGAATAGACCTTGTAATTAGGTGTTATAGTGAAAAGGTGTTTTGAAGGGGTGTAACTGAATAAAATCTATTAATTGGAATAAATAATAAAGGGATAATGTGTACTAAACATTAATAAACATTTCCTTTTGGAAAGTTTGTCAACACAGGACATGTGGTTGAGACCAGAGGGCTGCATCAGTACTAGGATCCCAAAGAGCATGACAAAACATTATATGAGTAACTTTCTTTGCGGGCAAGCGGTCAGATATGTGGCTTGCAGGACAAAGGAAGACTGCATTAATTAACACGAATGTGAGTCGCTGAGCAATGTATTTAGCATTCATTCAGTCATCCTTAGTAACTGCCTGATCAGGGTTGTAATAGTTTAAATTAGGCTACTATTTTGTTTATATTTTGGGATAGAAACAACTAAATTTGTTAGAAAATATTGCGAAAAAAATAACTGGCCTAGCAGGAGTGAAAAAACAAAAACAACAACGAAAAAAACCAGTCCAGTACACATCTCTTGAGTGATGTTGCAAAGGTTGAGGAACTGTCAGAGCAAGAATTCGTACGCCATGCTGACAGTGCTGACATTTCTACTTCTGGGTTTTTTCTCTAGTGTTTCAGAGGGCATAAGTGAAGTTCATAATTAATTAAAAAAAACTTTTGATTTAGTCCACTTTGGGTTTAAATTTGAATATAAATAGACATATTTAGAGCACTAAACAGACACAGATACGGATAGTGACATGGCAATACACCCCTAGAGGTTAGTTTTTCTTGGGTGGTTTAAGCTGTGTTTACATTGTATGATATGTTGTATGTTTTTCTGTTGCAAGTACATCGTAAAGGATAATCTTTGGTTGTGAGATGAGATCAGTGGTCTTAGAATGCATAATGTGATGTGCTCACCAGCAGTCAGTTTAGTGCTGCTGTGCCCAAAAGGCAGCTGATGACAAAGTTCTGGCAATGTCAGAAATTTTTGCTTGAATCTCAGAGTGTGACCACTGCTACAACACACATCTAGACTCCACCAATAGGAGGACGGGATATGATTACACAAAACTCACAGGACAGCTAAAAACACAATAGTGGCAATGGTGAAAGGTAAACAAAAAGATATTGGGTTTTAAAAGTAAGCACTTTGTTGAGTTACAGCAGCAGACACAATGTCTCTATAATGTCTCATCACACATATCGTGACACGACAAAAAAAGAGATGTAAAATGGAAAGAAACAGAGGATGAATTACACCTTCCAGGTGTGTAGCTAACTAATTAGCAAGCAAAAACTCTGTTCATAGAGTTTATTTTCTATTATGATAATGTGAAACTGTGCTTTCCAGCTGAAGAGTTACAAACCTGTGCTGCATTGCTGTGCAGCCAGTATGGCATAATATAGTAACCATCTTCATCATTTAATCTGACATGAAGAACACACACTGTCACACAGTCTGTTACAGAATTCTTATTGGGATCATCTCATACAGTGTGACAAGTAATAATGGTAAAAGAGCACCGGAATTGCACAGTGTAAAACCGGCTTTAGTAACTGCCTGCCGTGGTATTTAACCACATTCTCCAGCACAAACCCATCTCCATTGTTCTTTCATTAAACAGATTCCAAATACGAACCACATTTTGCTCTACTGTTGGGAAGATGAAAGCAATAATTAGTGTTTGATCTACATATATCTAGGCACAAGGTACAGCTCAAAAGTAAATATCAGAGTCCCTGAGAGTAAAAGCTTTTTAGAAGTGAAGCTTACCTCTCTTTTTTTCTGTGAACATTTGCAATGGCTCTCCTCAGTGCGCTAGCTAGGAGAATACAGCAAACATGAGTGGAGGCCTTGGATCTTTGTTAGCTTCACAAAGCCAGGGGCAAGGAGAAGTCACAGCGGAAACCACTGGTTTCTGCTGCCAGCACAAACTCTCTTTTCAGAGCATGCTCAATTCTTGCGATTCAGCAACCACAGGTATTCTGCACTGAGGCATTTGGAGGACGGCATGTTTTTGGAACTTTCTTGATTAATAACAGATGCTTGAGGACAAATACATAGCCACTGTCCTAAACAAAGTCTTTTTCAACACTTCAAGTATTGTGTTGCTTGTTTATTCCAGGACTTTTTGTGTGGTTGAATTCCTTCACCACTTTTGAACTGCTCCATATCATTTCTTTTCCCGCATGGCTCATTTGAGATGGGTGACATTGGACTGGTGAACCATGCCTTCTCAAGCTTCCACCTAGGAAAATGAATGATGAAAATTAACACCTGCCATAAACTAGACTGATCAGCATTTATCTCTTTTTCTGTTTTCGCCCACATACTTAGAATGTTAAATCTGACATGACTGAGTGGAGACTAGCTTGTATTGTTGTCTCTCTTAGAGAGCTATGTTGAAACACCAATTTCAAAGCCTGGGGTTGAACCGAGCCAAGCAAGGCTTTCTTGTCACTTTATATCTTTGTCTTTTCTCCCCATCTCTTTCTTCTTTACTTCATCTCCTTTTTAACTGTGCATCTGTGTTTTTATTTTCTCCTCTTGCCTTGACCTCCTAGTAAGCAGCAGATGAAGGTGAGATTAACTGCCTCCCTTTTAAATAAATTAGTCTACTGCTTCCTGGAAATCATGGACTTTGCACTCTTTGGGTGTCGATTGCATGATAGACAACCCCTAATCTGGGCCAGTACCTTTGCTTCACCTCAGCTTGTTCTTGGAGCACTCAGTATAAAGTACTCCTGGCTCTGCTATCAAAGCTCCTCAACAAAAGTCCATTATTTTGTTGGACTTTTTGGGCCTCCAAGTGGTGCAGTGGTCTGAAAATTTGCCCTATCTTTAGAGGATCATAAGTTCAAATGCTGACACTGCCAAAACCATCAGTGGTCTGGAGTCCAAGAAAACGTAATTGACCCCCCTGCTCTCTGGGTGGTCCTTTCCTACCCTGTCAATCAAAGCATCGCTAGCCAATCTGTTAGCTTATGTGTGCAAAATAAAGAACTTTACTCTGGCTCTACTCCAAGTGTGTTCCTTTGACATCAAGTGTTTTAGAGGAAGTATGTGTTAGTCTTCATTGTCCCTATTAGGTAGCTGTCATTCAGTGAGAAGAACTCAGTAGTAAATGGTAGCAAGTAAATTGGGATAAAAAAAATCTACTCTGGACCAGACTTCCAGTTTATATGTGTAGGCCAAGGTCACTCGGTCATTCCTACTCTTTTACATGTGTCAGTACTTAGTGGTGCTCAGTATTTAATGAAGTTTTCATCTGGTAGTGGGGTTGTTTAGTTCTGCAGCTTCCCCTTGTTAAAGGGTGCCATCTGCTCTTATCTGTGAGGTGCTATAGTGTGATAAATAGTCCTCCTGTTGGGTCTCTTCTCTGGTAATGAAACAGTCTTGTTCAGTGTGCTTTTGGCTAGTTGACAGAGCATGTTAACTGGTTAATTCAGAGTGACAACCTTGTAGGTATAAACACTATCTTGTGTAACCACAAAAGCACATCTCGATGGACAAGGATGAGCAATATTGGCTTGCCACTCTCACGCTGTGTTATAACAACGTCAAAGGCAATAATAGAGCAGCTTGTGGAGGAGTGGGCAGGAGCTTATATCTTCACATTCATGGCTGAATGGTCTTTTTCAGGTTTAGCCAAGGAAGTATCACATAGAAAATATTTTATAGGCGGTTAAAGCCAAATAATACACTATGTGATTAGTCTATTTGGAAAATGCAAGTTAGGTTCAGGCCAATTACGTATTCATGCTCCAAGCCATAGATGTACAGAGTGATGTTTTATAGGTTTGAATGCAAGTGCACCCCCTACAGAAGACACATGCTAATAGTGACATATACAAACCATTCAATCAGTGAAAGATGGAAGGGAAATGGAACTTCTAGAACTTACTTTCACAACAGCGCGCCTAGCAGCCATTAGGAAACGCAGTAGGGCAGCAGAATTTATGCATGTCTGAGCAGCTAACGAAATTAATTCAATTTCAGACACTAGAGGGAAAAATGCCATTTGCTTTTAATGTCCTTTATTCCCAGAAAGAACGCCAAAAAGTGAGCGAGCTTCCATGGTTCACCCGGAGCCATGGCTGTATTTTGTGAAATGGGAAAAGTGACTTGGAATGCAACGCAGAGCCTAGTCATTCCTTCCACAGAGCCAGAGCTAGGTTCCGTCTGGCTCTGGCGCCCTTCTATTTCAAGGGCAAGATTCTGGGTAAACAGGCCTCTGTGTGCTGCTGCTCTTTGTCAGGCGCTCATGCCTCTCCTCCTGATTGCTGTCCTCACAGCCAGAGGCTGTCTTATGTCATCCATTATTTAACAAGCAGAGAGCTCCCTGCACCTTGCTAACAAGCATACCCGCTCTTATTGTATCCTCAGAATCTCCCTTATTAGTGGCCTCTCCCTGCCGTCAACATACCATCATTAGGACCATTTACACTAAGACTAGCAGCGGAATTGAGATAATAGTAATTGGTGCCTTGCCACTGCATGTGTAGGTGTGTGGAAATTAGAAATGTAGAGCAGTTCAGGATGCAGGATTAGAAACAGAGTCAGGGCAACAATTTGACATCTGCTCTTTGCAGTCAATGCTACATGTAGATTGGTACCTGAGTATGTTAGCTTATTCTTTATCCCTGCCTTTATATATAATAGCAAGGGATGACTTTTGGATTTGCCAGGCATGTTATGTAGGCAGTGTGTGGCCTGGAGGGATGGAAAAACGGCCACCAGAGAGAAAACATTGTGGCTGTTGGAGAAGCTCTATGTGCTTGACTTTACTGTGCTTTAAAGCATTCTGTTTCTTATAAGTTTGTTCAATGAGGGAGAAAATGAGATTCCTTTTAATTTCATTTGCTTCTAAAGTAGTTAGCTAAGGACTACGAAGGGACTGTGCCTCTTATCAAAAACAACCCCCACAAACTGGTTAGTGTCTTTGACAGTCATTTTAAGTTCCATTAAAGTGTCAGAGTCCTCGTAGAAAGCTTCCTTTCCTTTGGATAAGATAGAACCCAACATAGACAGCCTGAATATCTGCTGAAATCTCCCTAACTCCTTGTCTTCCCTCTCATGCTCTTGTAGTTCAGTGAGAGCCTGATGATTATATTCTGAGCTCTAGCAGTTTGGTCAGCAAACTTCCTGCCAAAACTTTCCTGAAATTGATTCGCTTTCTTGTAGACTACATTGTGTCATTACAGCCACTAGCATTATGACAGTGTTGACAGACGGCGTGAAGTACTTGGCGAGGAACTGTTTCTCTGCCAGGTGGTCTGTTAAAGCCAGCTCTTTTACTTGAGTCCATGTCACGAAATCCATAAAGCTGCACCCACACCAAGAAGTGTTGGCTTACAGTACATATACCATGTACTGCATTCTGCCCTGAAGTACAGTCTGAAACTCTAAGTACCTTTTTTTTTTTTTTTTTTTTTTTTTTTGCAAGGCATCATTAGAAAGTACTGTACCAGAGTCAGAAGCTTGTCCATCAGCTTGTTATGAAAAGACTGACTTGTACAGTTCCTGCCCAGTGCTGGCCATTCACAGTTTTCTCAGCCATGTTTTGTATTCTGTACCTATTGTCTGCAAAAAGCCATTTTTATATACCTGGTCTAACCTGCCGAGGCACAGATAACAGTAGTAAGTGCTGATGTAATCATACTCAAAGGCAATACCTAGAGAAGCATAAGGTGGCTTCTAAACACAAATTTTAGTCCACCTTCTTGTAGCGCTTTAATCTCTGACCACAGATGGATGAGCATGAGTGGGCCAGTATCAGAGCAGGTGTAGATATATGCATTCATGTGTTGCATCAATAATACAAAAGTACGTGTTTATTTTGATACTGAAGTCTAGTTTGATGCTTTTCACATTGCTTATAAAAGAGCCGAGTGCATTTTGCATATCATACATCATTACAGCCTGTTAGAGGTTTGGCAGTTTTATGAAGAAGGACAAAACGTAGTGACTCACCTGTGATATGGCATATATTAGTCGCAAAAAAACCCAGACAAACTTATGTAATTGCTGCCGTTTTGTATTGTTGTTGATATGACTGGGGGCGATGGGAAATGAATCCAGATTAAAGTAATAACTGAGAGTGTAGTCAGTGCAATTATCTCTACTGATTGTCACTGCACACATTCAAATTAGATCGCAAAAATAGGCATGTTGCTCACAGTGATGAGCATGTCGAATTAATTTGGGTATAATTTGAAAATCCTGTCGTTTTGGCTATCTGATTATTATTTCATGTTACCCATTAGGACCGTGGGTTATTTGGAGAGATTCAAAATCTATGAGAGTAATCAGACCAAATTTTTTAATTATTCCAAGCTAATTAGTTATATACAATTACTTTGCTCTCAGCATTTTATACAAAACCTGTCAATGAGTGGACTTGTTGTTGAACCTTGTCATAAAAAACTATGGTTCAGAGGCCATGTATTTTTTTAGAGTTTAATAAAGGCAGACAGAAACCAATATTCCAGGAAACACCAAAATAATTTCACTGTAAGAGTTTTAACTTATTTATGTTGGAATTCTGCAGTCCTGTCTACTACAGTGAGTCACTTCATGTCAGCAGTCTAACCTGTATAAGTATTGATTTAAACTTATTTGTAGTTTTAGCTCCATTTGACAGTTGGATTGTGTCAAGAGTGAAACTAAACCCAGCAAGTGCAATGGGCTGTAGAAGATCCAGGCCCTGATTTAATAAAGGTTTGCCTGTAAAGCACATGAAAGCGTAATAACACCCACAAAAATGTGCAAGTTGATTTAGTAACAGGGTCTACGGAAGACTGAAACTTTTAAATCTTGCTAATTAATATAAAAAAATAAAATTTAAAGTGCAAATTACAGGAAGGTGACTGACAAATAGCTTAATTTTGCACCTGCAGTGTGATTAACAGCAGACTGAAAGTCACTTCACTTTGGGAACCTTGATTGTTTGCACAAATTAATACGACTGAAGGGCAGGTATTAAACTGGCCTAAGCCTGTTTCCATCATCCCAGACAAATTAAAACCATTATTGTGATAAAGTTTCTCAAAATTAGGTCCCAGTATCTTAAAATATTTCTTGAAAACATTTCTTGTAATAATGACAATATTACAACAGTAAAGCTGGTTAGATATTCACAACATGTCCGATTCCAACAACATTTAAAGAGCCTGTAAGAAGTTTTTATTCACATATTCCTTACGAACAAAACAAACACTTGTGTCTACATGATTTTATTTTATATTCATATTGTATTTTGATCAGTTTTTGACTCTTCTCATTGCCTTTACTTGCTGTTATGCTTGACTTGCAGTTTGAGTTTCTTCTTCAAGGATATCTCTTGGTGCTCCAAACCCACCAGAGAAAAAAAAACCTCAGTTACATATTTATTTGACATATATTATGTCATTTATAATTCGTTGCAAATCACTGACAAATAAAATAATTTGTTGCAAATCACTGACAACACATCCACTAACTTATCATATTTATCATATTACTTATGCAATAAAGGCCCTTGTATTGCATGCAAGTATTCAAACTTCAGATCAGCTGTTGCAACAGTCCTGAAAAATGTATTTATTATGTTTGTCTTCTACATATTTCATCTTCTTTGCCCAAGACACCGGCCTAATGTTTGAGATAGTAGCAGACAAAGCATCCGACATTTTTTTTCCAGCATATATATATATATATACAATATACAGTATTTTGCACACATAGAATATGTTTTTCTGAAAATAAGCTGAAAGTTTCAAGAAATGTCTTTTTTTAGATCAGTGACAGCCCTGAGCAAGCAGGGATTTCTCCTCATCTTGCCGAGTGACTTGCATATCTACAGTAATGCATGACCAGAAAAGCTCATCTATTCTAGCTCGAGCCAGAGCACTGTCACTCACAGGGCGGCCAAAACCAGACAGATCTATGATGAAATCAGATACTCAAACAAGTTTTATGTTCATAGATTAAATTAACTGTCATTCGAGTTGCCATACAGAGAAGTATTTTAGTTGTAGATCATGTTGAAGTTGAGAAGTGAAGAAGTCTTTTATATAGTTCATTAAAGATGAGCTGGTTCACAGTGCTAACAGATTTAGGCTAATCATCTTCTGTGAACAGATGGAGTGCTGATATAACGAAATAAAAAAAGCAGTCTGTGAGGGTTGGGTTGACCTTTATTACTACAAGGTGGATTGAACATAGTGTTAATGACTCACAGCTCCACAGTGTCTTCAAGCAGCAGAACAGCAGGCCATACATTTCATATATTTTCCAGAGTATACAATGCATCACACTAAATAGTAATATATTTTGCATAATATTTTGAAAAAGATACTTTACAGACCTTTATTATTATTGGAGTTTTCTTTCATTTTTTTCTTGTTGGTCTTGGTGTAGTTAAGTGTATTGTCAGTTGCTGTTTTTATGTAAGTCATTACATATAATTGGTATGTATACATTATATATACCATTTATGTATGCAAAGGTTTAATGCCGGAATTGTGTAATTAGCTTTAACCTTTCTTTATGTCTGCAATAAAGAAAATTACTACGTTAAATTCTACTTATGTCATGAATAAGCACGGTCGGAAATTGTGCAGAAAATGGACTCGGATAAAGAGAAGCATTCTTCAAATTGAGATTAAGGCAATAAGTTTTTTTTTTCTTTTCCATTAGGATGTGTCATTTAAGTTTAGTCTATTGTTTCTCCAACATCATTTTAGTGAAAACATCCCAAACATTAATTACCAAAGATTTAATTTGAACAAAACTGTGCCAATTCCTGGAAAAGCTTGTCTACTGTAAAAACAGTAACAAATAAGAATATTAGCTTTAGACGAATTCAAATTAGAACATCACTTTGCTGTCTAAGTCTCAACACATGCAACAAAAACACCTCTAGCCACATCAAGCCTAGAAAGCTTCTTGAAAGGCTGTTTTTTTCGACAGCTCAATCAGAGTTTGTGTCCAAAAACCCTGTCTGGCATGCACTTCAGTGCAGGTCCCAGAACAGGCTTGGGTGGCGTTAGTGAAATTGGAAAGCTGTGGCGCTGTAATGCTGTCAGTGCTGTAATTTGACAGTTATGAAATGGGAGCCATTTTTGTGCATTACAAAAAAGGCCCTTGGCAACTGCTGGCTGGACCAAGAATACAATGCTCAATGTGTTTTGGGGGAGATAGCAATTAAGCACCTTTTTTGTGAAACCCTGACACAAAATGAACAGGATGAAATCCCTGTTCAGTTCTACTTATTGCAGCCTTTTTTCTAGATTTTACACTGAGGTCCAGTGGTCATTATTTTACCCATTACATTACCCTTACCTTTATCACTACCTTACAGGAGTGTAACCCAATGCCACTATTTATATCTGCATCTGTTTAGTGCGCCAAATATCCATATCTGTATCTGTATTTGGATTTAAATCTGAAATGGGCATGGCCTAATTGGATTTATTTTTATTGACAGTTCCTCAACCTCCGCTACATCACTCAAGTTCACAATTGGTCTCAACTAGAGACATGCTTTAATCCTGCTCGGACAGTTTCTATTTTTTTTCGTACGTGCTCACGATATTTTCTAACAAAATTTAGTTGGTGGTATTTTCCAAAATATAATCAAACCAGTAGCCTAATTTAAACCACCATGACCCAGACCAGGCAGTTACTAAAGATGAATGAATGAACACTGTATGTTCATATTAATAAAATTGACCTTTTTTGTCCCACAAGCTTCATATCTGACCAATAATTCACACAACTGATGCACATCTATAGTCTCAACCATATTCCCTGTGAGGGAAGAAAAAAAAAAAACCCTGAATAGTGTGCCTCCTGTGTTTGTCTGTATTTGTATCTGTTTAGAACGCATTATCTGTTCAGTTCCAAATAACATATTCATATTCAGTTACATCCCTCATACCTATATATATAATGCTTTTGAGATAAGTACCATCATTATTTGCATGCCTGTTTCTTTGTGACTGAAAGCTGTATAATTATAATGAAGCTTTGGAAAGGAAGGGCCTGCAACAATAGACAGGAGCGACAGGTTTTGACATCAGTTCTCCAAATACCTTCTCATTTCCATGATAAACCTGGGTCTTTTCATTTATGCCGCGATCCCATAGCCGGCAGTAATGTGTTTATCTGATTGAATCTGTTCGCTGCGTGAAGCTATTCGAAATTGCATTGCAACAGTCCTTCACTTAATGAAAGGCAAAGCAAACGAGCTGCAGGAGTTCATCACTGGCTCACCGATGAGGATTTGTTTTCTCTATTTTGCTCTTTTAGAGTAGAATGTGCATTTAATCTCATGTGGATTTTCAAAATAAACCGTCTCATTTAATGAATCAGTTAAACAAATTAGTGGATCCATAGACTGTGGGGAAGACTCTGACACACCTAGATGCCCCACTGTTAGAGTTAATGATATATAAAATGATTATATTTATAGATGATTATATTTATAGAGGATGCACCTCCATATGCATTCAGCTTAGAGAGCAGGCTCAAAACAAATACCCCATTCTTCGTCCACACTGTTTGGATTTGGATGACGTTGGGGAAATGCCTTGGTGGGGCTTCTCCAGGTCAGGAGAGAAGTGATGGACAGCTTTTTGGCATTAAACCACTGGACGCATACTGCAGATAAACACACTACACACTTATTTTCACCTCTCACCCAGCATCAGAGCACGGCACTCTAGGCCTTTTAATGACATGGACATGTGCCAAAGCCCTCGCTCTTCACATTCAGCAGTGTTGATTGATGGCACACGGGTCAGACCAACGGAAGCAATGATTCCACAGTGCAGCCCCACAAATCATGGAGTGAGTGGCTCAGAGACCAACCACCAACAAGTGGACTACAAATCTCCTGCATAAAAGAAAACAAAGTCTTGCGATAGGAGACATGGTGTTAATTCTTCTCCTAAAGGGCATCAGTGCTCCCCCGGTGCAGGTGGTGTAACCAGGAATAAATCAGGGGGCAGATGTTGATATGTGCTAAATAAAAATAAAATCTGTACATTAATATGATGCGCTCATGCATGTTGGGCTCACGCAGATAGAATTTTTTTATTTAATTATTTAAGGCACAGTCTACCCTTAAACAAATTTTTGCCATATTAATAACTCCACTAGGAAATAAAATACATTCATGACAGTTCATGACAGTTACTTTTTATCATATAAAACCAGATCTTCCCTTCTTTTTCATTTCCAGCAGTTGATGTTCAGTACTTCATTGGCTGTCACTTTGATATCCAGATTTATTAATCCTGTAAAAAAAAAAACAAGAATAAATTCAATTCTAAAATCTGATTGGCTGAGCCACTGAACCATTGTAAAATTATTTATGTACAGACCCCTGTGACCCTCTCACAGTAATTGAATTTTCTATTAATGCAGCAGGGTTTAAACCAATTAAACCGTTACACTTAAGTCATTGTTAATGTTCATGGCATGTCATTTTATAAAAGCAATATAACTAGGCATTTTAGGCACTCTGCTTGGTGTTATGCCTAAGAACACTGACAACAGATAGCCAATAAAATGTGATGAAACAAACTATGAGACATTCTTTTGACATCTGGGGATGTTAAATATGGAGGAATCATAATGATGAACATCAGTATAGTGTCAGGAATGGTAAAGGAGGCGGATGCAAGTGCAAGTAATTGGAGAAAATAAAGCCAAAACAAACAAATCAGTGAAAACAGGAACGAATAACATGGATACAAGGTAAGAAACATACAGACTATACGCAATAATGTGACAAACACGACAACTACAACAAAAGCTTGACAGTGACACAGTAAAAAACTAGATCTTAAATAGTGGTGCAAACAAGGCTTAAAGAGACACGAGGTGAGCGTGATTAGTGAGGTATGTGATGTGCTGGGGCTGATGGGTAGTGTAGTTCCGCACCCTTTGGCACTACCACAACAGCAATTACTGCACATAATCAGCTGCACTGTATGTGTGTTAGTTTAACCAGTGAATAATAAGCATTTGAAATGGTCATAGAATATTTCGAGGGGTTCATAGTTACACGTCTGGGAGGATTCCTTGAATTAGCCAAGGTTTTTGTTGAGCAAGAAAACAGGAGTGGGATGCGGCATGAGAGTGATGGTGACACATGGCTGAGTCATAATGGAATGCAGGCGGGGAATCAATCACCGGGTTTGTATTTATGACAGCTTGACATGGCTTGGGTGTTCAGCTGTGGTTTGTTTAGGCCTAAGCTGAGCACACGGTCGATGTGTGTAAATCACATTCGGAGGCACATCTGTTGAAAGACACTCGTATCAGTCAAGGTAGGTGTCCCAGTGTCACATTTACGCACTGAGAGCAGAATGAGACACGTTTTGCTAACACTATGGCAGCAGTTCTGTGCATGCTAGAGAGTCACATGATCACGGAAACTCTTTCATGTGAAAATTAGTGCCTGACACCACCAGATGCCTGCTGCATTTCAAACCACCGAGTGTAAGGTATTTTCAACTCCTTTCTCCTTAACGCTCCTGGTAATTGTTGTAAGGAACAAGCATCAGGCAACAGGATGGTAAAATGATAATTAAGGAAGTACAGCACTAACAAAGTGCCTCTTTGAGTTCAGTTTTTCTTTCATATCTAATTTTAAGCTCGCTTGCATGTGAACTTATAACAAAGTGAAGGAGCTTTCCTCATTCTGCTGTAATTATGCTTCGTGTGTACTCTGATTCTCTCTGGGAATAGAAGTGTGCTCATCATCTCAGCACATACAAGTGCACACACAGTGTCAGGGAAAAGGATTAAGATGGCCCAGAATTGCTCAGGGACTTCCTTTCACAGCTGTTTCTGAGCGATACAGGCGATTTGTCTGAGCTGAGATTGTCACGTTTCTCAGGGGTGGAGATCACTGAGTGGCATTAGTCTTGTTTTTCACACTCTGTTGCAGTGATAGCCTATTAATTATTTTCTCTATTTCTGAGCAAGCAATCAAAAACACCATTGGGAATGTAAGTGTGATTTGGTGTGTGTGTGTGTGTGTGTTGGGCGCACTTTCTTTTTTAGTGTAGACTCTTCAGTTCATGGTCATTGGCTGGGGAGCAGACTTGAGAGTGCTTTAAACGGGCATTAAAGACGCTTTGTGCTATCTCTGCTGCTCAGAATGGACTGAGTAAGCAATGTCAGGGCACAAAGGACTCAGCATATCTCTTCTTTCTTTTTTCCCATTCTTTAGAGGATTGTGTGCGGACATGTTTAGAGACTTGGATGCGATGCATCGTTTCTCTCACATAAGCATGTGTTTAACTGCAGCCTTCCAAGGGAATCTGTTTTATTTGTATTTACTTCCCACCCCATCACCATGACACCTCCAGAAACTGAGAGATGCTGTCAAGAAGGTGTGATCATGACCTGTGGTGGTGTGTAGAAGAGATGTGACTGTCGTTCCTATGAGAAAACTTTTTCACTTCGCCGAGCATAAAGTTGCGGGTACAGTTGCTTGTTTCTCGGCTGCACGCTTTTCCCAGCAGAGTAGATAAAAAAACATAAACAAGAAATAAAACGATTTAGCACTCGCTCCTGATCTCAGGGGATGGAATGTGTTCACAGCCTGCGCAGATCAGATATAGAAAGAAAGAAAGAAAGAAAAAGAAAGCCATCATTATGCAAAGTAAAGTGCTTTTTTGCTGATATAATGAATATGGCAGAGGTGGAGTTGAGCTCTTGCCCTTTTGGGAGATCATGGATCAACACAAAGACTTCCTGGCCCCGTCTTACCAGCTCCCCATCAAAGACACTGTTTAGCCAGCCTTGCCACGGATGCTCAGGATCCTGCTGTACTTTATGGCTTGTTGCCAGGCAACAGAGGAGAAGAGATTCCTAGACCTGGCAAGTCACCCTTAAAGAGGAGGCAGTCCGGAGCAAGGCTCTATCTGCCTGATAATGGACAAATCTCCTCAGCTTCAGAGGACTAGAGCACCTGAGCACAGTGAGATAGATTGCACCGCAGATGTGTTTTAGGGTTTTTTCTTCTTTTTTTCTCCTTATAACTGAGCACATTGCTAACTGCTATGTATTTGCCAAACGATAAGAAGTGCCAGGTGAAGTGTCCATGGGCTTTAAGTACGTTTTGTTTCGAGCCACACAGGACAACCTCACATGAATAGATTTGATGAAATCAGCTTTCCAGAGGAAGCTCTCCAGAATGCCATTATGCCCTGCTTTTAGCAAGGCAGCGTGTTCGCACCTAAAGTTTGCACCCTGCGTTCGTTAAAATTTTAAATCAATAATACCATAAAAGCACTATTGAAAGAACAGTTATATTCAGGTTTTGTCTGGACCTTGACCTTTATTTGTGTGTGATATTCTACTTTCTGTGATTAGACTCAGGATTTTTCTGTGCTTGAATACTTTTGCTATTCCTGTTGCTTTAGAATTTCCACTACCAAAGGGTATTTAGAGTTAGCGCGGGAAGTCATGCAATTACAGAACGGTGAGTGCAAGTACCCTTAACTGCAGTTAAATTGCACTAGAGAAGTTATCAACGTCTCACTTCGGCATTTGGAGAGGTGAAAAGTGCAGCACTCTCAAAAAGCAAACTAACTCGGCTTAATTGCGATGAGTTTACCTTTGCCTCTCAGCACCCACATACTATTACAGGTTATTTAGCAATAAGCAACACCATGAATATAAAGCCAGGAATAAAGCCATGACAGTGTCTCATAGCGTTTTTGTCTCTCTGTTGAATGTTGTTTATGATTTTATTTAATTTTTTTTTACAAAGCACTAGACCTGTGGAATACAATCAATGGTGGGATGGTGGGATGCAGCCCGACATGAAGTGGAGTTACTGTTACTGCCCCAATGTTTATTCATTTCCAATGACAGCATGTCCTGAAGTGTTTTATTCCTCTTACACCACAGCGATTTGATAAAAATTACAATTTTGAATGTGTTAATGGAAGACATTAAAAACATTGTAGACATGGTGCCATTGAAAACATTGTAATTTTTAATGTTTTATAGTTATTTTTAATGTTGTGAAACACTCATGAAACAAGCTAGTTTCTGCTATCATTTACCATATAGCAGTGATAAACATTTGTTCCCTCACCAGCCTCTCTTTTTCACTCTTGAAGTTAATAAGACAAAAATGCAGCTGCGTTACAGAAAAAGTGCAAAACCTTCGAAGACTTGCCCGTATTGGAAAACTTAAAGTTACAGCTTTACCTCTGGCTATTTTTGGAGACTTCTTCCAAAAATGCTAAATAAATGTCTCTCCTCACTGAAAAATTCATCATATCAATGCTTACACAAGTTTTTATTGTGGAGTGTCCACCATGCAAGTTCCTGTCTAAGCTGTTACTATAGAAACAATAATGTATTAGAATGAGCGCATTACTATAAACCTGTGGCTTGGCTTACAGCTAGAACTACTCTAAGAGAAGCTGACATAAAAAAAATAATAAATCAACACCTTCTGACCACTCAGAATTGAGCATGTGGTATAATTAATATCCAAGATATATATAAACATATATAAGTAAATATTTCCAGATTTCTAATGTAGGAGTTTTCTTTAATACATACTACATACAATTTTTTACTACCTGTTTAAATGGTTACACCTATGTGTTGCTTCATCCATGTCTGAATCATCACCATGTCTGTACCACTATAGAACAATAATGATTTCAGAGTATTTCCTCACCACAGTATACTGTCATTCTACCAGCAACTAAAAGCCTGGTCTGGCATTGGGTTCAAAAATATCCGTCTGACTCTGGATTAAGACCTCCACTTTATGACACGTGGAACATTTCAGCCAAACACATAAATCTTAACTGACAAGGTCCATGACCCCAAACGTTCCAATATAAGCGAAGTTGATCAGCGCCAGACCTTCTATCTCACGCCATGATATCTCCCCATCCACCCCCCAAGCCCGTGTAGTATCAATCTAAAAAAGGAATATACCATCCAGAAGAGCTCTTTGTGTGCTCTTCATTAGTTGATTAGATTGGAAACACACTGTCTCTTTTGTCCAAGCCAGAGTGCGTGTGTGTGTGCAAGAGAGAAAGAGAGAGAGAGAGAGAGTTCACTCCTTTTATCAGATGAATGCAAATCTCCAGTAAATCTTTCAGCTCAGAAAACCATGAACCCAGGGTCTAGGTCATCAACGCAGCATGCTTTTCCTAGCAGAGTCTTTAGTAGTTATATATACATCAATTAAAATTTTTTATAGTTATATAAATTAAATGTCTTCTCTATTTGTTCACATTTCTTCACAATGAAATGACTAAGGACATCAGAACTATGGCAGGTTTAAATATGACATAAGGATATATTTACTGATACATATTTAAAGATATATTTAAAGATAATGATAAATTCTTAGATAAAATATCAATATTAACTGTAAAACCTTATGTACACGTTCGCCTCTGAAGACAGTCTGTACAACATTTTCATACAACTGCAGTTCATTTAAAAAAATAAATTGAATAAAATTAATTTGTAACTATATTATCTTCTGAAGCACACCTAAGGTGCAATCCCTGCTTCAGACTTTGGGCCTAATACTTGAGCCTGAGGATTGTCTGAAGGGTTTATAACTGCAGAATATGTGCTGGGGAAGATTACAACTGTTTTTAGATCTGGGAAGTCTAGTTCAGCATTTCTGCTAAACAAATCAGCACTGTTTTGGCTGGTGTATGATTTAGGCATTAAATATACATGGTGCTAATCTGCTAGCTACTGTATGTTGTTAGCTAAATTAGCTTCAAAGCGCAAAGGTTTTCGAAGCGTTTATTTCAGTCTCTAGAATGATTGGCAAAAACATGCCAACAGATTGTCCTACAATCTGCATCTTTGTGTTTTTTTTTACCCAAAACAATGATGAATTCAAATGTGTGAGCCTCTGTTTGCTCTGTGCTTGCTTAAATCATGCTTGATTGCTGTACTTTAGAAAATGTAACCCGCTCACCTTTAACCCTGTGGATAACTGTTGTCGTGTTTAGCCACTGAGAAACTTACACAGTTAAACAATATGACTACAGTTATATTGGTACTAAGCTTCACAGAAGATTCACTGTTGATTGTGCTATATATTCCTTCTTGGGTTGTATGGTTATTTATTTTTGTATTTGGTATTATATACTGTGGGGGGTATGGTGGCGTAGTGGTTAGCACTGTTGCCTCGCACCTCCGAGGTTGGGGGCTCGAATCCTCTGGGTACTCCAGTTTCCTCCCCAGTCCAAAGACATGTGTGATGAATGAATGAATGAATGAACTGGTCCAAACTGGATCAAGGCCACAGCAGGGCCAGATGTCTGAAATAGTTTTTCTTCAATAGCTCCCTTCCTGTTTGAAGTATATTGTAAGGGTATTTCAGGCATACAAGTTAGTTAAAGAAAAAATTAGGCTTGGTGGCAAAGGCATTTCCATCGACAGTGTTGGCTTCGAGATTTACTTGTTATAAAAAGTAAAAACAAATCAATATTGAGAAAGGCAGGGAAGTTGGGATTCCAGACATAACATTTCATACACAAATGCACTATAAAGATATGTGTTAAATAAAATAGCCTTAAAGCTCAAGGGCAAAACTAATTGACTACATTGATCAACTACGTTGAGATGATTTGCGGTAAGGGTAACATTCTGGAAATTGTACTTGTTGTACAGACTTTTCTTTAAAACGCTCATGCAGATAATTTTACATTACAAGAACACTTAACTCAAAGCACGCAGAAAGACCATCCGATATTTCAATTTAAATTATCCAATAACAGTACATTACAGAGAAGCCAAATGGCAGGAAGAATTCATTCAACCTGAGTATTCTAAGTCAAATTATGGGTGGTGATAGGTTACAGTGAAAGTGATACTGAGGCTAAAGCCATCTTATAATCTGGTTTGGAAGGAGAAATTGAATTTTTACCCTTCTTGTAATGTATATGCCATTATTAGAATGTAATAAATGGTAAGAAAATTATTCCTAAAGTGAGTGATTAGTCATCTTGCTTCCTTTTTTCCTTGCTACTCTTGGCGCTGGGGAATTTATAGGCCTTTGTAGACAATAGACAGATTATTGTTTAACTGATTATACTTAAATCATATGATTTCACTCAAAGTCAGTACTTATACTTGTCAGTCAAAAGTTCAGAGACATTTAACTTTTCAAACTGGTTTTAATAAATGGGTATTTTAATCAAATGGGAGCACTGTGCGCTCAGTAATCAGTTAATCGCATGACAAGAACCATGACCTTTTTAAAAATTGATTTTTTGTCTTTTTTCCATGCCTAGATGTCTATTATAACTATTTTAATTCCTTTAATTAGACTGACACACCAGGTCACCAAGTTCATGTTTCCACTTTGCTTCAACCTTCAGAAATGGCAGAGCTAACACTACATCATGATTTGTGGACTTCCTTTAAAGAAAAAAAAGAACGTTAATAATATAATAAGTTAATACGTAGAAATTAGAGTAATATAATATATATTACTAGTAATTGTAGTAATATAATCACAGATGGGGTGGTCTGATAAAGTGAAACAACATTGATTTGTTTTCCAATAAGAGCACAGCCTAAAGTGTTTTATTTCTCTTCTATCACCGCAAATTGCCAACAATGAAGATTTTTTTAATTAAATAACCCTATGGAATCATTGTCTGTATGCCTATATTGTATGCCTGTGCATCCAAATGAGTCACATCATATTCTCATGAATACTTCTGAGATGCTGGTAGCCAGAAACAGTCGGAGACAATAATGCAAAAGAGTTCAAGTTGAGCTTTCATATGCAGTCATATTATGTCTGTATCCTAAGCAGAAGTGAAGATATCTCATTTTAAATGTCATACAAAATTATGTATTTACTGTGTGACTGTTACTTTGATGATACAGTGACACATCATACTTTTTTCAGCTATAGTTACTTTTAATGTTGTGGAACATCTGCAAAACAACTTATCACTTATGCTACAGTAGTTGTAAACAGTCTCTGTGTATTTCTCTCCCTTGAAGTTAATACTACGAAAAAAAAAAAATGCAGCTTGTAATATTACGGAGAAAATGCAAACTGCTCTGTCCTGAAGACTTTCCTATGTTAGAAAAGCTATAGATTTACCTCGGACTGACACTGCAGTTATCTAAAAATGCTAAATAAATCTCTCCTCACAGAAAACTTCACCATATCCACAGCCGCATACATTTTTAAATCTGTTTATATGGAGCACCTGCAGTATTAGTGCCTGTGTAAGTTGTTACTATGTGGAAAGTACTAGTCTTTAATGCTAGCTAGCTAGTTTTGGGGAATTATTTTATGACTAGCTAGCTAGGTTTGCATGGAGTCAAAAATACAAACATATATAGTATATATGTAAGTAGTATATTGTTTCTTAAAAGTGGATTTTGTATGCTATTAGCTAGTGTATGCTAATGGGATTTCTAATGTTTGTCAGCTAGATTTGGGGATTGTCTCAAATATTAGCTCGCTATTTTGCATGGGCTTATATATTTACAGCTTAATAGTGTTGTAGGACTTTTAACACATTGTTTGTTAAAAACTGGAATCTAACACTACGTTAGCTAATGTTGGCTATGTTAGCTTTTAATGTTTGCTAGCTAGATTTGAGGAGTTATTATTATTATATTAGTTAGCCAGTTGTGTTTGGGGACAAAAATGTATTGCTGTCTAGTAGTGTAGTACTGTTTTAGTAAAATAAATCTGATATTATATTACTGATTAATTATTTTGTGATACTTCATTGTTACTGAAATTTTGAATAACTATATTAAACCAGGTTTATATATATATATATAAATATATATATAAAATTAAATATCAATTATATGAATTGAAACGTCCTCTGTTAGCATCTCTAACTGCCGGGTACACATATTTGTATGAAGAGATTTTTTATTACTTAGGTTTTTTTTTTTTTTTTTTCATAGACGCTATGCCATGTTTTCAGGTTTGTCTCAGAGGTTTGTGGAGCTAGTTGGACACATCTCTCAATAATTTCTGTCTGATTCATCCCAGAGCGGGATTGGGTTAAGGTTGGATGATTGGACAGGCCATTCTATTATAGATAGCACTGTCTTGGTCTGGTAAGAAATACCTCTTGCAGGGCTTTACGGTGCATTTGGGGTCACGGAAAATCGAACACTACATGGATGGTTTAAAAAAAAAGGCAAGGGGTCATCATATATTTGATGACAGTATGTGAATAAAGGGATTTTATGTGAGAGCCTAAGAGTCTACTAATTTTATGTCAGAGCCTAAGAATCTACTTTTTTTGGTATAATTTTACATATTAATATTGATTTTCGATTTTTTTTTTTTTAAATACCCGTAGTGTTTGGTTTGGCAAGCAAGTCGACATGTAAAAATTGGTCAAAAAATGAATCTGTCAGACTCCATAATTACATTGCGTGAATTCCGTCATTATAAATATTTGAACATAATGATTTGAATTTTTAATGTTGCCCATTTCTCCAGCTCCTCTATTCCCTCCGGCAGATTGTCAGTTTAAGAATAATGTTGTTGAAAGCTGTAATCACTCCCGCAAGCATCACAAAAGGCTTTCAAAGTGACCTGCACTAGCACTGCTGATGGAGTTGCTGAAGCGTTGTACAGCATGCAGAATCCCTGGGGCATTTTCTCCAAGCCTGTTCACCTAACCAGAGGCGCTTGCTTCATACTTTGATCTGCCGGCCTCTCATCCTCTCTCAGCCTCTCATGTCCTTTTCTGTTTACCACATTTGCTGATTAGTCCTCTGAAAGCTGCTATGGTGATGGTGCCAGAGCAAAAAAAGGGTGTTTTTTTCTATTCTTTGTAGGTGTTTTTTTTTGTAGGTCTTTATCTCATATAAACAGTGGCTCTCTCACCAGGTTTAAATTACTGGAACGAGAGCAGTGTCCAAACAGTTTATGTATAGTGCTGCGTAGCGCCATTACTATATGAAATGAAAACTCAAGCATTTGGCTGTTAGTTCTGAATTGGACCCAGTTTTCTTGGAACTTATTCCAAGCATTCTTTTATACCATCCTTATTGAGTACGGATTTTGTCCTGCTTGGTCTTGTTTGTAGGAGGGTAAGTGATGCTGTGAGAGAAAACCTGGGAGATGCTTCACAGCGCTTACGTATCTCTAAGGAAATCAGACACAGATGGGTTTGCCGATACCAAGCGCAAATGCCCCTGGGCGACCATGAGACTTGTTCGACTACATCACCTAGCTGCAGTCATGAAGAATAAAGATCAAACCTGTTCTTTCTGGCTCATAGGGAAATTGGTTCCGAGCAGGACAAGCACACGGCTACACTTTTTCTTTCAAGCTCCTTACTCCATTGGCTCTCATATCTTCTGTCTTGTTGTGACTATTCAAAAATTTTGCAACTCCCTCCCTCTGGACTAAATCATCGTACAGCAACCTTTGTTTCTTTACAGCAGTAGAAATAGCTGCAGTAGAAACAGGAGCATGTGTATATACAGGAGTTTTACAGTAGGCCAAAGACCAGGCACTTGGGGAAAAAAGCTGCAGTATACAGTGTCAAATGCACAGAAGATCATGTCACTGCTGATCATAACTAAACTAGCTATTTTTGGCTAAGTAGTGCTGCACACTGCCAGGCTAGTTAGAGGTTCAGCATGTCTCCTTTCCTCACAGCCTCTTTCTTTCTTATCACATTGCTTATAAGTAATAGCAGTGTGATAAATTGTGACAATGTAAAAATTTGAGAAAAGTTCAAAAGTATATATATATATATATATATATATATATATATATATATATATATATATATACACACACATGTATATACAGTATATATATATGTGTGTATATACACACACACAATGATGTGCAAAGATTTTATAAGAATTAAATTTTTACCACCACCTTTTTGGTTTTTAAATAGTGAAACCATTATATTTTTAGACTAAGTTATCATACCTTGAAAATTTCAAAAGTAACATGTATATATATATTTATATATTTATATTTATATAAATCCTCGTATGTAATCTGGCATGACGAACACACATTATCAAATATAGAATATACAATTATAGAATTTGGCTAGGATGTTTATTGGGATCTTCTGAAACAGGGCTCCACTGGTATGACAGCAGAACCTCAGTCTTGATATAAAATAATTATAATAAGCCTGTAATAATTCAGCAATTCTAATAGAATTAGTAACCTGGCAGGGTATATACAAATATACAGTGGGGTCCAAAAGTCTGAGGCCACTAGTGAAAATGCTTTTTGCATTATTTTCTAATTTAGTACAACAATTTTCATTACAAATGACATTATTGACAACAACTTGAGTGCAAAGAAGAATCTCTAAAATAGTTACATGAATTTCAGAGTTTCTGAACTTTTGTGTATCTGTGTCATGGAATATCAATTGAGGTGCAGAATGTTTCTTATATGCACCACCCTCTTCACTGTTACAGCTGCTCCTACACACATCATTGGCTGCCTGCCAGAGTGACAAGGCAAATTCTTACTAAATCACTCAACTTGTGACAAATTATCATACTAAGTATGTTAAGGAATTTTGCATTCTGTGCATTTGAAGGATTATGCTGACACTGTTTTTTTTGTGGATTGTTTACTAATAATTTGACACAGTGATAATGCAATGTCCAGAAAGCTCAGGTTCCAATGATTGCTATGAAAATGGATGCAAAAATAAAGTGCATTATTTGGCTTTAAGTACAATATATGGGCAAAGGTTTCTGGACATCTGACCATCACACCCATGTATCCTTTTTGAAGATCCCATTCTAGATTTAGTCCCACCCCCTTTGCTGTTATAATAATCTCCAGGCTTTCCATTAGATTTTGCAGTGTGGCTATGGGAATTTGACCATTCAGCCAAAAAAAGCATTTGTGAGGTCAGGTGAGAAGACCTGGGACGCAGCCAGCATTCCAATTCATCCCAGAGGTGTTCAGCAGAGTTGAGGTCAGGACTCTTTGCAGACCACTCGAGTTCTTCCACTTCACCCTTGGCACACCATGTCTTCATGGACCTCGCTTATGCACAGGGGCACTGTCTTGCTGAAACATGTTTGGGCCTCTTAGTACCAGTGAAGGAAAGTTGTAATGCTAAAATATACAAATACATCCTAAACACTTGTGTGCTTCCAACTTTGTGACAACAGTTTGGGGAAGAACCACATATGGGTGTAGAATTAGATTAATCTGAAATTAGATGTGAAAGTGCATTTGTTAATAAACACATTGGCTGCTCAATCTGTAGTTTGTAAAAGACGTCAGGTGTTATTTGGTTACTGGAAAAAAGTTTCATTAGTGAAAAAAGTGATATTGGTATTTCATTCTCATTCGCCTCCTGTTTTGGACATTATCTTTGATTAATCAAATTTATCTCCATGTCATTTAGTTTCCTCCGACCTCCCAAAAGCATCCCATTAGGTGAACTGGCTGAATTGCCTCTAGGTGTGAGTGTGTGTGAGGTGCCGTCCCATCTATGGTGTATTCCAGCATCGCACCTAGTGTTCCTTGGATAGGCTCAGATCTACTGCATCCAGGATAAAGCAGTTACTGAAGATGAATGAATGATTGAGATGATTCTGTGGAATCCTAGAATATTGTCCGATTTTATATGCATAATTATAGATCAGTCAAGCCTTACCAGACACCCAGGTGAACAAACTACCATTTCAAGAACTTGTATTTCTGTCCAGTTTCAGAGTGAGATAATTATCTTGTGTTGTTTCAACATGAATGAAAAGTCCATAGGTAGCGGATTGTTTCACAATTATGTGCAGGGTATCTTACATCTCTTTCATCCATTCATTCATCTTAAGTCGGCGCTTTATCCTGGTCTGCGTCGTGGTGGATCTGGAGCCTCAGGAACACTGGGCATGAGGCAGGAATACCCTGGCCCCCTGGATGGGATGGGGCACCAGTACACGTGTGGCATAGGGAATGCACCTATCGGAATGTTTTTGGGAGGAGGGAGGAAACTCAAGAACCCAAAGGAAACCCAGAGATAGGAGGCTGGTAACACGAGCTCAGGATCGAATCAGAGTTCCTGGAGTTGTTTGGTGGCAACACTATCCGCCATGCCACCCTGCATCTCTTTCTTGATAGATAAATTTCTTGTGTATATATATATATATATATATATATATATATATATATATATATATATATATATATATATAATGTGTCCCTACCTGTATTCATGTATTGTCTTGCCGTGAGGTGTTGAAAGACCATCACCACCCATGTAAGTGGTCTCATTGAATGACCCCTGCTAGAAGAGGTCAGGCATGACGGTGCCTAGCAGTACACATAGGGGCAGTTTAGCATAGGGAATGCACCTATTGGACTGTTTTTGGGAGGAGGGAGGAAACTCGAGAACCCAAAGGAAACCCAGAGATAGGAGGATGGTAACAGGAGTAACATATATGTTAATGTGTCCCTATCTGTATTTATGTGTTGTCTTGCCGTGAGGTGTTGAAAGACCATCACTACCCATGTAAGTGGTCTCATTGAACGACCCCTGCTAGAAGAGGTCAGGCATGACGGTGTCTAGCAGTTTTCTTGTCTGTATGTGTCTGGTCTGAATGCCAGGTTTTAATCAGGCAGGGACAGACACAGTGGGCATGCAGAGAGCTGCAGCTTGGCTAACTACACTGCTCCTCCCTCGTCCACCACACGGCTTAGTGGGGATTACCACATGTACCATCACTCTGCCTAGCTCCCCTGCCTAGGGGACCATGGTCTACAGCACAAACTAATTACACTCTCTGCTTAAGGCCATCCTGGGTCTCTTACATACAAGAGGCAAAGAGAGTTTCAGCGTGTTCTACCAGGGTTCAGATTGGAAGAAGCGCTCATGACTTGTTGATCCATATAAGCCAGGTTTATCATGACTTATAGTATTTCTCCATTCAATTTAGGAGTTCCATTTAAAGCTGCTTTTACTTTTGGCTTATAGATCGAGAATGAAACTGCAGTGAGCAAATGGATTATATCTGAAGGAGGAGCCTTCTGCCACGGTGGCTCACTGTGATGGAAGGGATGAGCTAATTTGTAGCTAACGCATTGCCTCTCGCTTGTTTTAGAGAAGATCAAATGGATGCCGTTCTGATGTGGCCGTTCTCCAGCTCTCCCGCTGCATCAAAGCATCAAATTAAATTAAAGATTAAGCAGTAAAGCATCCTTTATGTACAACATTGAGTTGGAGAGGTTTCCAAGATTTCTGAGATCCCTGAGGAAAACCGGATTAGAAGCTGAGATCGACAGAAGAGTTTTTCTTGTGTTATTTTAAGCTGATTTTTGCAAATGCTACAAATGACTGACTGTTCCTGATGACTTTTAACAAGTCAATTAAATGTAATTAAGATGAACCGAACCAGAACTGACTGTGCATCAGACTATCTGGGTAAAGCAGGCACATATCGAACATGAAGAATTAATCTGGTCCCCAGCAAGCAGCTTCATCCTCTTTCTCTTCCTAAACCTTCTCCTTGTTTAATTAGCCCTGTTCCCATCATTATCTGACTGTCAGCACTGTGCTCTCTGGCTGCTCGGCTCCTCCTCTGAGCAATGCTTATTGCAGTCTACCTCATTCAACTTGATAAGCCACAGCCAAGACTTGTGTAGGCTGGGTGACAAATTAAAGGAAAAACCAACATAAAAAGCCTCCAGAACAGCTTCAGTGCACCTTGGCATAGATCCTACAAGTCTCTGGAAATGTACTGGAGGGCTCAAACACCACTCTTGCAAACGATAATACTATATGATATTCCCTCAATTGTTTTTATTTGATGATGGTTGTGGAGAGCTGTACACTGTACAATTTTTTGGCCTGATTTTGCTTGAACTTTGCAAATAAATTCTTTGTTAGCAAGTTGAAATTCTCTGTTAGCAAGGACCGCCAGCAGAAGGATGACATAGGACGAGCAAACTCACGGGACAGCTACGAATATGTTACTAGCCATGGCGAAACATAAACATGAAACGTGCTAATGGAGAAAAAATCACTGAAGAATGTTTCTATTTATGCAAGCCAGTTTTCTGCACAAATCCAGATCATGCCAGATTAAATAAACAATACGTAGTCATTTTCTTTATTCACAGGTCTATCGTAAATGAGTTTCATTGTATAATCTGACACACATGGAGAACACATATTAGCCTATTATGAATTCAGCCAAGATTTTATTGGGATCTTCTCATACATTGTGACAAGTAATACTCTTAATCAAAATAATAATCTGTAATTCTGTGAGTATAAAACCAGTATAACATGTCGCTCCATAATCTCCCATAAGTGTTCAGTTAGGTTGAGATCTAATAGCTGTGAAAGTCATAGCATTTATTTATAATATATACTGTCTTTTTTCCTTTTCCTCTCTGCCATGTCTTGGATCAGAAACAAGGAGAAAAGGCACAGGGTACCTTTAACAGTGTCCTTGCTGGGTTGCTAACATGTTTTAGGGAGTGCACTTGATTTCCCTTGAGTATAGTCACCCAAATCATCAGTTTCATCTCTCAGTGCAATTAGCATTCTGCAAACAACTCTCAGTAGTGATAGAGGTGAAAGAAAGCCTCTTGAGTTTTCAAGCTTTTTTCGGTACAATCTACAGGGCTTGATTATCCTTATTATACCTCCCATACTCTGCTTTTTCAGATAGGAAAGCCTTTCACTTTTGTTCTAGGCACACAGTGGGACAGTTCAAGGATAAGGCCCAATGCATTTGATTCTTAATTGTAATATTTCCTGTAATATCATTGCATTATTATATAATTGTAAAATTAGGCTGTGATATTTTACTGCTGCACACAGTGCGGAAAATAGCAGTAATGCTACGTTCTGAATTCGTATCAGATAAACCACTGAAGGGGAAAATTGTGTCAAAATTCCCAAGTAGTTGTATCATTAGAAAATTGAATGCTTACAAATGAGAGAGATCAGAGGAGAATGGCCAGACTGGTTTGAGCTGAGAGGAAGTTTATGGTAACTCAACCACTCTTTACAACCGAGGTGAGCAGAAAAGCATCTCAGAATGCACAACATACATTACAGTTTATGCACAGTGCAAATTAGGCATTTATTCAGAGCCCTTTTTCCTAAAAAAACAAGTTTAATATGGTTAATGGTTTATAGAAAAGTAGAAGAAAATTAAAAATAGTATTTGAGCTTTAACTAAGGAGTTTTAATGGGGGTAGCACATGAACAGTGTTAGAATAACACATTACAAAGCTGCTCACTCACAAGCCAGAAAAAGATCAAGTTCATATGATATTTACTGTTTTATAAACAGTAAAACAGTAAGGGAAAAAACAAGCTATTTTAGTCACGTTAATGAAGAAAGCCATTGACTATTGAGAAGAAGCTCTGATTTCTGTAGGCCTACTGATTAAAGTGGATGCTGCTGTGACCTTGTGCATCTTTTTCTTTATTTGCCGTCTGTTCAGTTTTACACCATCGTATTATCAGACTGAGTTTAGGTGAAAAAGCCACTATTAGTTACTATCACAGTGGTTTTATGTTCTGTTTGATATTTTATGTTCTGAAAATGCCATGGGTCCATGCCAAAATCTATGCCAAATAATTTCTTTGGTCCATTGGAGCCCAGCTTGTGAGAAATGATGAGAGGTTGGCATGGTCTGTAACAGACTGACGTGTCATATTAAAACAGCGGGAGTTCACTCAAAAGCCTGGAGGCACACTGTCCTGTGCCCTTCTGTTCGCTGCAGCAGTGTCATTCTCAGCATTAGACATCTATAACCATGCCTCCAGCCTCTTTATCTCTGCACGGCACGAATGTGGCAGAAAGTCTCCATCAAATGAGAGCAGCGTTTGGACTGAGGCTCTTAAGGCTTAGCTTTTGCTCCATGGCTCTTTGGTCTTTAGTCCAGGCTTTGAAATGTGCCACCGTACATGAGGTTGGAAAGCAAATGTGAAGTCTGGCCTGTTGAAGATCAGTCCCTGAATTAAATACTCACCACCTCAGTATTCCCAGGGAATTCTCCTAGTAGTGATATGCATTTTCTTTGGATTATGCATGTTTTTCAATATCAACAAAACCATTTTTCTGTCCACTTTGATATGTGCGTGTGTGTGTTTGTCTGGATTTATGAGAATTTTCATTTCTCTCCGTCTGTAATCTCATTAGCTTTGTAGCTTTTTTCTGCATTTATTGCAAATAAGCCCCCCTTGTCAACACTTAAGAACTTTTCAAAGCAGACCAAAGCATCTTAAATAATTAGCTTCATTTCAAAGCACTGTTTATGTCATTCTAGTCCATTTCATATCCCTTTAATGGACATTATTGCCCATGTGTCTGTCCTGTGCATTGATTTCCCTCCACTTCTCATGCTGTAATTTTACAGTCCTGTCAACTCAAAGAGACTGTCACTGGTTCACTTTATCTCTCCGTCCTCTCCTTTGACACAATTAGTCAGGGATGAGGTCCTCTGAAAGCAGTCTAGTGTGTAAGTGTAGTACACAGAGTTATGGACCCATTCGTAATTACCCTGAACGGCACATTGTCCTTCCTTATTGTCTACTGTCTTTTTTGTAAATGGAGTAAAGTAAAAACAAAACCACATTTTTGGCAGCAATGCACTGTGGTCCACCGCCGAAGCAACATGACCGCCCTGAGAATATAATTATGACCAGCGAGGAGTGTGCGTGTACGGCGAATTGCGTTCATCCTTCGTCTCTCCGCCTCATCATCTCTGGAAATGGTGCTCAGTAGCCACTCCATTGTCTGCTCAATGTTTTGTGAGGTGGCCTTGTAACCTTGCAGATTTATGTTCTAAAACGTCTGTGCTTTTTTTTTTCCATAGCACTCTTCTTCGGTTTGTAATTGGTTCAGCATGCTGTAGCATCGAGAATAGAAATTATCCATGCTTTTTGTGTTAAAGTGAAACAGTCCATCCTGAGAGCACTATCATAATTGCTCTTTACCTTTTTCTGGCCAATGGGAGAACACTGATGATGCATGCTCTGCATAGTTTTTTCTCTCGGTCGGAGAGGAATACTGGCGTCCCAACCCCTATACACACCAGAGATGCGCCAGTCGGAATACGAGCATTGGTCATAATCAGCTTGTTATTGCCCTAAAACACTCAATCAGTGTTCATTTTTAGACCTGATATGAGTGTGTAATGTTGATTGACCCGACATTGGTTTTGCATATGAACACAAGAAACGCAGACCTTTCCTTTTGGCTCAAGAATGAGAATAAGTTTGTTTTCACACTTGTGTTTTTGCCCAGAGTTTGGTGCACTTCAGAGCCTGGGAGCAGTACAGAGAACTGATCAGTGGTCCTCTTGCAAATGGTGGTCTTGGGTTCGCTTCAACTGCATGTGTGGTGTGGAGGCTATTCACAGAACAAGTGATTGTTTCAACTTGTCAAGTTACTTCCTGTTTCAAGTTTCATGATCTAGGGGAAAGGGTTGTTATGGTCAGCAGAGGAGATGGAAATGCCTTACTGATATATAAAACCAGGCTTTCTTAGGACCGGAGATGTGTAATTAGCTCACTTTCGTGAAAAGTGCACGTTTCATGCCAACCTGCAATAAAACGCAACAGTATGTGCTGTTCTAGGAAAATAATCAGTTACTGTTACCACCCTGAAGTTGAAGTGGAAGTTGATTGTTTTCCAGTAACAGCGCATGCTGATGTGTTTTTATAAGCATTTTTAAGCAAATTAAGCTAATTAATTTAATGTTAACCTTTAATTTTGAACATCCACAAAACAATTTAGCAGCTTGTCCTGTTACTGAGAAACTGCAAAGCACAAAGTCTTCCATCCTGATGACCCTCCCATGATGGAAAACTTGACCTCGGACTGTTACAGAGTGCTGACACTGGAGATTCCTCGTCGAAAATGTCACCTTATCAACAATCACACACATTTTTTTTAAAATCCATTTATGTGGAGTGCCTGCCATACTTTCGATGTTGCTATCCAGTACGAATTCCAGGAAAAGTTTGCACTACTACCTCACTTTCAGTTTCTTTGAGGTGCATAACCCTACAGAAGCACACCGTCTTGTTCTGGCTACGTGGCTATGATGCTCGGCTGGAGTATTAAACTGAAACAGCTGTTTTACACAGTGTTGTACTGTAACATCTCATTTAGCACCAACCTCAAATTAGGCACACATACTTGTTTTATGCTGTGCATAAAAGTTGGAATAACAGCAATTACTCTCTTGTGTAGTTAATCAGAGAAGCGTACGGGTGCACGCAGAGAGAAAAAGCACACTAATGACTGATATGTTGAAAAGTTAGTGCCTCAGATATCACATGAGAAGCAGCCGCTTCAATCTGCTATGTCTTTCAGAGGACTGCTGTAAATAGCAATCTGAGGAAAGTCACTGAGGTTGAGTAACTCCAGGGTGGAAAGTTTTCCTGTTTTTTCCTCAACTGGTTCAACTTACAAATCAATCGGGGGGTCATTTGTGTAACAACGATTTAAAAAAAAAAAAAAAAGAATCTTGCTTATGTTTCCAGCCAGTCATGTACTAGAAATTTTGCATTTATCTTGTCTTCAAGCAGACGTTTCAATTGAATTACCCTTTTTAATAAGAAAAATGAGCAAGATTGCAATGCAGTTATATTGGACTGAAACAGTGTCTTAAAGCAGCTGAGCTATACATCATTATGAAATATCTGCTACTCACAATCAGTGTTTTGAATAGGTCAGGATTTTGTGCATTTTGTTGTCATTTCACTGTGCAACTGCAATTGGAATGTTCATAATGTTTGAAAGCAAAAAACACATATAGTTATGATGTATGTAATACACATTTCTAAAATTGTTAACCTTAAGATAGGAAAATAATTGTGTTATTATGGGTCTAAGGCCAATATCAATAACTAGATTTAATGTAATGGATGTAAAGCACTTGGTAATTTTTTATTCAAAGTGCTAGATAAATGATGATGATGATGCTGATGCTGATGATGATGATGATGATGATTCGCAGTAGTAGTAGTAATCAGTGATGGTTGATGGTGATATTAGAAGGGAGGGCTTCAAGGAAAAAATAAAAAAAAAATAGTTATTGAAAGATTATATCCTGAGGTCTCACTGATAATAATAATAATAATAATAATAATAATCATCAGCAGCAGCAGCAGCAGCAGCATCGTAAGTTGCTCTCATACACACACACACACACACACAAATAAAGTAAATCAGGAGTTGCATTCGTTTTTTCTTTGCAAACACAGTAAACAGAGCTGTAACAAAGCTGTAACCCTTTTGTTTAAAGCAAAAAACAATAAACTTGCGCTTCTGTCATCTGTACTTTTGTGTAATTTATACTTTGATTAGACAATATGTGCTCAATCTATCAACAATTAGGTTCTCCACCAAACACATTTTATGTTCATGACACCTGCGACCGTGTCCGTAACATGTCGGCTGACAGCTTGTGACAGATTCCCAACCAATCCAGCCATGAGAATAATTTCAATATGTTCTTCTTTTGTCAAATGCATTCTTAAAGGCTATCTACATATATATATATATATATATATATATATATATATATTATATAAACTAAGTATGAAAACGTTTTGGAAGACATTTTGCTGAAACCTGTTAATTTCTCCTATGTATGGAGACTTTTGGGACACCCTGTAGTAATAGTAGTAGCAGTAGTAGTAGTATTGTTATAGTTATAGTTATAATAACCATTATCATTGTTATTATCACCATCATCAGTTATTATTATTATTATTATTGTTGTTGTTGTTGTTGTTGTTGTCAGAGATCCTACTGTATTTTTCTGCATGGCAGCTGCTAAATTGTTCCCTGTAAAGTGTTTGATAATTTAATTATATCATTCAGAATTTGATGTTTTTTGTTGTTGATGCTGTTTCCCTCTGCTCAGCCGCACTGTTTAATTAGCTGCTATTTCACACCTTTACATGGATCTCAGGAATGAAAAATATTCATTAATTCTGTATCATCAACAGGAAAACATTATTGAGTGTAAATAAATAAAAACAAATCTGAGACATTTAAGAAATTTTATTTCTTCCTTGTGATTTTCCTTGTTTAGTAAAGTGACACAATTTACACCTTCTGGCGGATTATGTGACATGAGTGAAGTGCATATTTTAGGTAATTTAAATATAAATATGCAAATTTGATACCCTTAGTTTAACACACACACACACACACACACACAGACTCAGCAGCACCTTTTGACTCTCATTAATTCGTAGTGCAGTGCTGCTTTTAGATCTTCATTTAGAGCTTTGTCATTTTTTTCTATTAATTTATTTTTGGCTGTCACATAAAGAAATGTTTACCTAAACTCTGTTCATTCAGGTGAAGCCTGTGACAAGTGTCTCTGTGAACCGGTGTGTGTTTATTAGTCCTAAATCTGTTGAGAGAGAAAAAAAAACATAAAATACGATATTGCACTCGTGCTTTCATCTTTTCTTCATGCCCTGCCTGGTATGGTATTTCAAAGTACCTTTATTCCCACCTCAAAATGATAAAAATAAACTGTCTGGGCAGATGAGGAAAGTTGTTCCCTACTTTAATCTGGCCAGCAAAGATTTACGTCTGCTCTGAGTTGACGGTGTGTATACAGCTTGTCTTTTCTACACATCTCTCTGATTACCGGCAGCCCTTCAGCTTATATATGTCACTTGTGTAAATTTCTTGGGAATGCTTTGTATATCACACTGAATACTGGCTCATTCAGCAGAGTTATAGGTTAGTCTGAATGAAATCCTACAGTACAATGTCACACTAGCTTCAGAAATCTGCCGTTGTATTTGGGGCATTGCTGCTTTTGAGTTCTTTGAGAAAGAGTGGGAGATGTATTTTTCCCATGAAACTGGAGATATTACATAAACTATCACGCCTCAGTTTGTCAATGAAAATCATTTACTGGGACAAATTTTATAACGTAATACTTGCTGTGGGTGGCACAGTGGTGCAGTGGGTGGTCTTGGTGCCTCACAACTCTAAGGTTCCTGTCTTGATCCTGAGCTTTTGTTACTGTTTGTGTGGAGTTTCACATGTTCTACTCATGTACACATGGGTTCCTTTTAGGTTCCTCTTAGTTTCCTCTCACCTCCATTTGTTAGACTGGCTACTCTAAATTGCACCTGGTGTGAACGTGTGTGTGTGTGTGAGAGAGAGAGAGAGAGAGAGAGAGTATATGGTGTCTTGCCATGGACTGGCATATTCCCACCTCTAGATTCACCACAGCCTTGACCAGCATGAAGTGGTTACTGAAGATGAATGAATGAATGAATGAATGAATGAATAGCTGCTGTGGCTTAAGCCAGGTTCATTCTGACTTTCACTGTAATCTTTATGTAACATGTATGACAAGGGGTCAGGAGTGTAAGTGTGTGGTAGCTGGAACATTGTGTCACGAACACGTATGTGGAAAGCTCACATGGATGTAAATGACCATATGGTGAGATGAGTTCATTAAGGATTCATGTAGTCATTTAGGCATAAGCAAGACATGGATTATGTAATGCACAGTGCAGATTTTCCTTTTCCAGATTTCTTTGCATGATGGATGGTAGCCATTAAAAAACCTAATACATATCTTAGTTGAAATTCTTTTGATGATTTTTGGTATAAGGCTTTATATATTGTATACTTTATATAGAAATTGTTCTCTGTCTCTCTAAGAAGCTTATATTAAATAAGTAATAAAGTAATATTAAGACAGTGTATGCTGAGGTGGCCCAACGCAAAGAGTCACTCTAACGAAGTAAAATTGATTATTTTTAACAACACGATGCTCTGAAGTGGTTTATTCCTCTTACGCCACAGCAATATGCCAACAATTGTGATCTTTGACTAATTAAATAATGACACGGCATGCTTTTTGTCCACTTATAGTTATGTTTAGTGTTGTGGAACGTCCTCGAAACAAGTTCTTGTTGTCTTTTGCATTATAGCATCTATAAACTGTTCCTTCACCTCTCCTTTTCTTTCTCTTGAACTTAATAAAAATGTATCATGTTATCATGTTACCAAAAAAAAAAACCCAGAAACGTTGTCCTCTGTACTGTATATTTTACCATGTCAGAAAACCATTACAAAACGCTGACACTTGACACTTCTTCCATAAATGCTAAATAAACCTCCGCTTACAGAAAAAAATGATGTTTTTCTTTGTTAAATAACAGCACATTTTTTAATGTTTATTAATAGGCTCATTCTTAGGTGTGGAGCTTTCTCCATACAAGTCCCTGTGAGTGAGTTGTTACTATAGTAATGACAACATATTAGAATGAGTGCACTAATATAAACCTTGGAGACAGAACTATTGTCAGACACGTTCTGACCAATCAGGATCGAGAATTGAACATAGCTGTGGTATAAATAGGACACAGGCTGATATCACAAACTTAGCCATTATTATTTCTTCATCCATAAAGTGACAAATTGGCAAATTTAATTTTGTCTTGTCATGGTTTCTTAGGTTTTTAATATCAGTCGAGTCTTTATATATACTCAGTCTTTCTGCTTTATCAGCTGCATTATTACCCTGCCACTCTTATTTGTTATTTAGGAATAAAAACAAAAATGGAAAGGGTTTATTCACACTAGTGGATGGTACTGGAGTTACTGCTGCCATCATGAAGGCCATGGAGCTTTGGATTTATTTTGCAATTAGGCTTATCGATTTACCATCCTTTTGTATTTCCTTGGGTTTATTTGGCTGTCAGGGAAGACAGTCTTACTTTCGCTGTGTCAACAGTCCATAAGTGTTGAGATCCAATCGCTTAGCTTTGTAAGAACGCATTAGAAATTCTACAGCAGTGTCAGTGTCACTGCACTCCGCTCCTGCTTTCACTTATCGGGTTGAACCATTTAAAGCAAGCAGTTTCTTTAAAACACATTCAAGCCATCCTTTCTTTAAGACATCTCATTGTATGTACAGTATCAACACATTTAATAGCCAGTGCTAAACAATTTTTTGTTTGTTCTTGCCTGTTCAAAGCTGACTTTTACATTACACTGGCCACTGATTACAGCTCCAAAATGAATTCTGACAGTCACAGAGTCATCTCAGACAGAGTTATTACATCAGTGTAATGTGGTGTAAAATCAAGCGGCATTAAATTAGGCGAGAGTTTTCATTCAGTAGTGAAAAAAAACAACAAAGCATTTTCAGATCTTAGTCAGTATGCAGTGACTTTACCACTGACTTCAAACTCACAAGTTTACTTTTCTTCTTTCCATTAAAGCTGGAGTCTTGTTGTTTTATGTAGAAGTTATTTCAGGTTAAGAGGACATGAAATAGACAGTATTAGGAATAACGAGGTTCGGGATACAACATGGCATTATCTTACTGTAACTTTCTAACAATTGAAGACAATGGCAGGAGTATTGCAGACATTTTGACAGCCAGTATCTGATTACAGATTAAATTGATTAGGCTTATATTTGTTTTAGCTATTCAACAATTTATTCAAAGCATAGCATTGTGAGGAACTAACACTTACCTAGCAATGTTTTTGACATCTTTAGGTAGATTGAGTGTTTTTACCACTGTGTTTGTTGCACTAGCTCCTTACCCAACATGATTTTTGCAGGAAGATAGCGTCGTAGATCTTAGGAAGGAAGATGTCGTAGTATGTTAGGCAGAAAGTAGGCAGAAAAAACTATTTTGGCCAAACTGTTTTGGCTTTTTGAGAGAATTCAGCCACAGAAATGTCCACGAGGTTTTCCCAGACTGCTTCTCATATTTGGGCAGAGCTCAGTTTGACGTAAACATTTTTGGGGGCCACTAACTGACCAATTATAAGCTCATACTTTGAATAAAAATGTCTCCGAGCTTGTGATACAATATACTAAAGAATATTTGGCAGAGGATTTCTGAGCAAGTTGGAGTCCAAATGCTGCTTCTTTACTACTATCGATATCTAATGTTGATGATGGCCTATGTTGTGCCTAAAACATCTGTACCTTATGTAGCTTGAGTGTTTTGGACCTGCTATGTAGCCTTCAAGCTATGATATTTATATTTACCAACTATCGAACTCATCTTCACTGAAACTATTGTCACTCTCCACAATGCATCAGTCTGGGACATGAAATTGTTGTTCATTGTCCTTGGTAAAAAAATATTTTTTTAGATAACAGACACCCTTTCCAATGAAATTAGGCTTGTTTTTTTTGTCACCTTGTAAAGAAACAAAAAAGCATCTGTTTCATTGTTCCAAGGTCTTTTGAATTTTTATAGTTTTTGCACATGTTTAAACCCTGGCTCCAGGCTAAAAAAAAACGTATAAAGCTTACTTAAAGTGTACTAAATCATATCTGATTTAATACACCAAGCAGAGGCCAAAAAAGTGTCGACAGTACTGAAGGGGAATAAGTAATTAGGATCCAAGAACATGCAGGTAAACTCAAATCAAGGGACAAGTGTCTGACTAAAAATGCAGTTGAGAAAGTTTAGGATGTAGAAACCAAAATTACGAAACAAGGTACAAGTACTGTGACCCGTAAGTGCAAAAGACATTAACGGACGAAAATACAGCAAATCATAATACACAACAGCAAAACTTAAAACTCAAAATGGAAGGTCTTTATTGAACATGGAGATTAAAAACAGGAAGCAATGGCCATATAAGGAAATTGGAGTACAACACAGGACACACCAGTTTGCAGAGTATGCAATCTCAGTGTAGACAGAATTCGTGTTACTATACACACTGTAACACAACACTATGTTTGATTATTATTACTCTAACCCATCATTACATCGGATTTACATTATGTACCGTTCTCATTTCAGCCACAAGTGTGATTTCATTGAAAATGAAATGATTTTTTTTTAAAAAAAAGCTAGCATACTCTCAACAGCTATGTTAAAATACTAAAAAGAAATAGACTAGGTGTCATCTGGTGAAAAGTATTGTGACTAAAGAGCTGTTAAAATCTCAGGCTGAAGGTGTTTCCTGAACACATAAACTCAGACTGAGTAAAAGCAAGAAGCAGCTCTGAGGCATCTCAGCTCTTTATTAACAGCGCCATTATAGCAGGTCTACCTGGAGCATTTATCGGCTCTGCGTTGGACTGAATGGACTGCATTCCACTTGACAAAGTGCTGAACGGCACATTGAGTTAAAGCACATTCATTTAAAGCGTGACTCTCTGATAAGCATTGCTGAATAGTTGAATGTGTTGCAAGTCCATCAGAGATTTCAGTCATTTACCAAACAACTCACTCTACATGGCCGTCCACAGGATTATTAGAGTCGCTGATAAAGTTTTGTTTTCATTCATTCATCTTCAGTAACCTCTTTATCCTGGTGTGGGTCCAGAGCCTAACAAACACTGTGTGTGAGGCACCAAGGGGAAGTTAGTGATCCACAGGCATGTTTTTGGGAAGTGGGAGGAAACAGGAGAACCTGGAGAAACCCCACATGGACAAACTGGAGAAACCAGAGCAGACAGATACATTAAACATAACTATTAATGGATTAAGAAATAAAAAGTTTCTGTGGTATACTAGGAACACAACACTTAAGGATGTGTTGTTATTGGAAAATAATCAACTTCAGTGTGGTAAGTGTAGCTCTGCTTTGCATCGATGTCATAACACGACCCAATTGTTGATTATATTACTATAATAGCAATGCCCTGTGATATTTTATTCCAATGTGTTCCATGGCCTGTTCCTCATTGTGTGATTTGAGCAGTTTATATGTTTACTCTAAAGCTACAGAACAAGACAAAGCATGCATCAAACATATCAGAATAATGATGCAATAGTGCATCTGGGTGTATAGAAAGCAATAAAGGAGGGATTATGGAGGGAGGCAGAAATAATTCTTTTCACTTTTTTAGAAATGTGATTTATTTCCAATTTACGCGGTAATGCGAAAAAAAAGAAACTAAAATAACAATAATAATAATAATATCAAACAGCATATGGCTTTCTGTGACAGACTGTAGTTCATTCCTGTCATCAGCTCAAGTCAATGAAGAGAGAGGAAGTATATTAGCTTATATCTCAGAACGTTAATATGCTATGATTTATGGCATTACTCTTCCCAACTGCATAGTGTGGGAGAGAAAAAAAAAACAGGTGTCTTTGATTAAACTAGAGAAAATGGAGGCTTACGTTGAATTATAAATAGGACTCAGGACTCCCGGGTAATTGTGAGAAGAAAACAAGTTTTGCGAAGCTTAGTAATTTACGTTGCTCTGTCCTAATTGTCATATTTAGTTGAAGAACCTGTCAGACAGATAGCTTTTCCAGTAAGTACTCACGACAGCACTTGAGGGTTGCCAGGGTTACAGGCTGATTTAGTCGCATCAAGTTGTTCTTCCCTGTACCCTGGCTCCTCACCCCGCTTCTCCGAGACCCTTCATTCCAATCTGTCAATAAAAACAGACCGGGGCTTAGACTGCAATGAGATGGTTGACATATCCTTATTTGCAGGTCTTAAAAACATGGCCTTTTGGTCCTTATCCTCCCACAATTCCCTCCTTCCAAATAGGACATTTTAAACAACTGGCACGCTCACCCACCTCAACTGGGCGGTGGATGGATTTCTGCCAGGATTTGTTCATAATTTTGTGGAAACTGTCTCTGTAGTTAATTCAAATGTATGTGCCATGGTGTTATCAGTGTGACATGGACAGGCAAGGCCTATTGCTTTCCAATTTCTCTGTCTGGTTGAACTGAATTTCTCTGAACATGTCCCGTTCTAACTATTTCTTTCTGTCTTTCTTCTTGCAGTCTCGCTGCAGGTGGAGATTATGCCACCCCACGGGGAAATCAGCGTCGGAGAATCCAAGTTCTTTTTATGTGAAGGTAGGTCAGAAATATACAGAAACAAACCTGAGCTATGGGGCTCTTCTCAGTATTCAGAGTTGTATTTATGAGCCACGTCTCAGTATTCAGAGTTGTGCTATGCTGAATTTCTGGGCGACTGTTCAGATTAATAAAATAAACTGGGCACAGTTCAAGCCTTTGCCAGGTAGCTTTTTTGAATACTATCGAGACCACATCCTTTAAATCAAAGACCCATCTTTATGCAAGAAATTACAACCTGATAAATCAGATCTCTGTTTTGGTCCCAACTGCAATACAATGTGGTCTGAAAGCAAAAGTCAATAAAAATCTAGTTTAAATGAATAAAATGGTAAACAAATGAGACAGTTTCAAATAAACACTGAACATTTTTTTAAACTTTTGTCTGCAGTATATAAAGGTTACAATTTTATGAATTGTTAAAGCCACTCCTAAGAGAGGGAAAGATAAAAGAGGGGGAATGAAATGGAAGAAAAAAGGGAAAAAAAGCTAAAAAGAGAAAAAATAAAGACTAAAAATGAGAAACAAGACAAAAAACTGTTATGCAGATGTGCAAATCAAGAAACCAAAAAAGATCAAACGTGTGAATAAACATTTTTTCAGGGCTTCCAGGGCTTCTGACATATTTATAACGTACTGTACATGCACATGTTATATTTATATATGGTTAATATTGTCCACTATACGTGCTATGTCAAGGTGAAATAATGTGATTACAAGAAGCTGTTAGACACTGGAAAGAATGCTCGAGCCAATATTAAAAGACAATTAGCATCATGTATAACTAATACACATCAATGTGTACACATCATCCTGTGTATGCAAGCACTTAAATCTGTGGTTAATTCTGACGTCTGAATACTGATGTGCACAATTTCAGTATTGCATATCTCCTCGTTACATGAGCTTTACTCAACTCTGAATGCTGATAGCAGCCACTTCATACGAAAGGGTCAATTCTGGCAATAGGCCAAAGTGTATTATGGGCTGACGGTCCAAATGCAGCCATCATATCTAATTGATACCCAATTTGGACCCAAAGTGCCTTAACTATAAATTCTGCTCCATATCCTGCCTGAGATAAGGCCTAATCAGGGCCAAGTTGTAGCTTTTCTGCCAGCCAGATCTGGAAGAGTCCATTGCCATCCTTTCATGGCAGTATGTGGGCCATATGAAAGTGGTGCACGTCGGCCGGCACTGGGCCATTAGTCATTAGTCATCCGGGATCCCACCTGCTAAACCTGCTAGATCTAATGTTTCAATTATAATGAGAAACACCTGAGGTAGCTGATTTTGCTACACCTTTCCTTCACACATCAATGGGGATTAAACTTGTGAGGGATCTTGAAAGTAGACCACGTATCCACCGTGTCCTTGAGCTCTGAGGTTTGTTCTTTTTTTAAACAAAGATAGAGCTTGGCAATACAAATTCAGATTTTAAAGAAGAATGGTTGGCAGTCTCTGTTGGTTTAAAGATAGCCGACTGACAGTTCATTGAGTTTCCTTTCTTTCACTGTGGTCCCAGTGGTCGGTGATGCGAAGGACATCGACTGGTTTGCTCCCAGTGGAGAGAAGCTGCTGCCAAACAGACAGGACATCAGTGTGAGCCGTAATGATGAGACCTCGTCCACACTCACCATCTACAGTGCTACTGTGGACAACGCCGGCATATACAAGTGTGTGGCCAAGAACGGGGACAAGGAAGCCGAGGCTACAGTCAATGTCAAGATCTACCGTAAGTGATTACAAGATATACCATAATACATTAGAAGTATACGTGCGGTGGTCTGGGATGTCGCTGCAGATGGATTCTAGCAGACTGCATATAACATAATTTGGCACATCATATATTTCACCAAAATTACATGGGAATGTTTTTAACATTACTTTATAACCTTGATGTTGGATAAGCTGCTGTTTAACAAATGCACAGAAACAGTGGGCGTGCCTAAAGATGTGTAAAACCTTGCTAGCTACGGCGGATATAAAAAGTCTACACACCCCTGTTAAAATTGCAATACTCACTATAAGTGTGATTTCCTCACACTGTGAATTATCACGCTTTGATCAAGTTGTTGGAAACAGACATAAACCTAATCAGTTCAGTTTATAATCAGATACCAGCTTTCAAATTATTCACAGTTAAATCCTTAAATGCAGTATTCTCTCTTTACTTTTGAGGGTATGCTTCAGTGACAGAAACATATTTCAGAAAGAGAAACATATTTCAGTTCAGGAAAGTCTGTAGTCATCTGAATTATATATAGTAGAAAATGTTGAAGTTTCATCGTGTGAAGGGTTTTCCCAGGCCTCCACATGCACTTTCATGGTATGGTACAAATTAAAAAGCTTTTCTGCATTAAGGATGTAACACAATGCCACTATTTGTCTCTGTTTAGTGCTCTAAATATCCATATCAGTATCTCTTTCTGTGTTCAGATTTAAACTCAAATTGTGGCCTAAACTGGACAGAAATGCCAGAATTGTCAGCAGGTTGTAAGAATTCTGGCTCTGACAGTTCCTCAACCTCAGCTACGTCACTCGAATTAGGCTCAACTAGAGATGGGACTGTTTTTTAATCTCGCTCACAGGTTATATAAACAAACTAGTAGCCTACCTGACCAGGCAGTTACTAAGGATGGATCAATGAATACAGAACATTCATGTTAATAATGTGAGTTTGTTTGTTCCTGGAAGCTTCATATCTGATGACCTCTAGCTTCAACCAGATGCCCTATGACCCATTTTGGCAAGCTTTGTGCCTGCTGTGGATCTCTGTATTTGTATGTGTTTAGGACACATTATCTGCTCATTTCCAATAATGTATTCATATTTGGTTACACCTCTAGTCTACATAAAGCACACTAATGAGTCAAAGCTAGTTTAGTGACTGGAGTATTGGTAGGTTAATACATGTCGAATTGAAAAATACATGAATTCCGTTTCAGTCATTTGTCATGAGATCTTGCATGGGAGAGTGTCAGTCAAGAATCCTCATTAGATTATTAGGCCACACCCATTTTCACGTTGCTCTGTGAGCGATTTCATTTGGTATACTGGTGTCATTTGGAGCACTGTGTCTGTTTTTTGTTTCTATGGATTTTTTTGTTTGTTTGTTTGTTTTCTTAATCACACAAAATTTCACCCAGAAATATTTAATATAACACTACAGCTTGGTATCATGCAAATATTTTTTGTTGTTGTTGACACTATATTAGGGATCCTAGAGTGTTATCTTAAATTATCACAGCTTGCAATGTGTTCTGTATAGTAGAGTGACTATTCATTAACTGCGTTTCAGCTGACTGTGCCATTCCAAAACATATTGTGTGTTGTATTTGGAATATATTGTATGCGTTCAGTGTCATGAGAATACCAGTCAGAGTTATTTATAAAATCTGAGGGCTTACCACCATGAACGAAAAACTCTATTGTGGTTTTTCATGCTCTGTCATTACTCTGCGCTATTGTGGACAGAACCCCATGAGGACACCGAATACCGTCCATGTGTCTCGTGTGCCCTTTTTTTGTGGTGGGCAATGTCGTATGATTTACAGGTGCATATACCAAATCCAATTATTATTCTTTTCTACAGAAAAACTCACTTTCCAGAACGCGCCGTCTCCTCAGGAGTTTAACGAAGGGGATGATGCTGTCATCGTGTGTGACGTCATCAGCTCTCCACCACCCACAATTATCTGGAAATACCAGAGAACCAAGATTCAGCCAGAAAAAGACGGTAAGAGGAGCAATTTCTCTGCCATTTTTGCAATCACCTTCCCATTTTTATTGTTATTTTCCCCATCGTCAACACATTCTTCCTCCCCACTCACTCATGTGGACGCCTCGTCAAATAGCAGCATTTTCTAAAGCTGTGATGTTTTTACCCCCCAAAACCACTGTACGTATTCTGAGCACTCATCCCACTGTGCTGTTTGTTTTTTTGCACAATCTTTTCGTGGATAGACCTATTTTAACCTCCCAGTGTTCCTCCTTCACAGACCACTGGAAAGAGAGTGACCGCAGCTTGGTGCTGGCTGGCTAGCGGACATGTTTTCCACTTTAAAACCACTAATTATAGCAGAGACCGAAACCTAAACTGCAATATGTATGTAGAAAAGTTTCCACTTCTCTACAGTTAACCTCCTCGGGGCTTTAAAAGCCAAACTTTCTGCAAGCTGGTCTTGGAGATTAAACACCCTGATGCTTTATTTTCATCAGCAGAATTCTGAAAAACGTCAAATGGGTTAGCAAAAACATTATTTTATCATATTTTGTTAGGGATAAGACAATAAGCAGGTTGTAAAATTGGCATATACTGTGTGTATATACTATCAGAATTATCTTTTTAGTCAGTACCACATTGTTGTTTCACATTTGTACTGCACGGGCCAGCAAAGCTTTGGTTATGATAAGAAAATATTTAACTAAAATAAAAATTATATCAGGATTTTATAAACATAATTAATAATTTTGAATGTAGCTAGTAACTACATAGCATATACAACACTGTTAATATACAGAATTCCATACCCAGTAAGTTGCTCAAGGAGAAACCAAATGGCGTAAACTTTTTTTTTCTTTTTATGCATAAGACTTTTTCAACATGTCACTACATTGTACACAACCATGTTTGTGGTGTTTTTAGTTGATTTGATTCCTCAAAATAACATGACCCTTGGTCTTTTGTAACTGAGATTGCTATATTATTCATATAATTTCAATAGCAATCAAGAAATCAGTAAGTAATCCCATCCTTATATTTTAAGGAATTGTGAACATGAAGATTTTGTCACTGCTAGCGAAATAATAATGAAAGTATCATCTTGTATGATTTCAGCCCATTAGATTATATTTTATGTATAAAATAAAATTACAAAGACACTGCTTCCTGATAAACAGTAATTCACAAAATCGTAAACATATGCAGTACTGTGCAGAAGTCTTAGGCACTGTTTTAATATAGATTTTGTCTCACATGTTTATTCGGTCCTGAGCTTGGGTTAGTGTCTATTTGAAAATTTATGTTGGTGGTTTCCTCCAGGTTCTGGTTGGTGTAACCTGCCCCTAGGCATGCATGGAGCTCTGCATGGACTGGCATTACATCCAGGGTGGATTTGTGGCACATGGTCCTGGCATCCACCTCACTAGAATAGAGCTGATTATGGATGAAAATGACCATTTCTTGGTTACTGCACCAGTGCGTCAGTAGAAAAAAAAAGGAAATTAATGTTAGATTGAAATTTTTGTACTTTGTTAAGTAACGGATAATATTCAGTAATAGATCATGTTTCTGATTTAAAAAAAAAAAAGCATTATGACTTTCTGGGATTGTACTTGCAGAAACTTTCAAACAAGTGTTAATTTAAAGTGCAAAATGTGTTCAAGCGCTCCAGTGGCACCTGTCTAAGGATAACGTTTCACTCTATTCTTAAGGAAATGTTGATGCCTCAGGCATCCAAGAACGTAAAATTGCGCCTTACGACATCATGCAGGAAAAAAAATGCTTTCTGGGAGTTATCACCCTACAATATGTTTGGTTGTTGTTCAAATTAGCATTATGTGCAGGAGTGTTATTTTGTTATAACACCTATAAATAATAATATAATTTATGCCACAGCACTGCGGAATGATTGATTCTGAAGGTGTTAATTAATTTTCTAACAGCAGCTATATGACGTTTTATATTAATACAATATTTTAGGAGTCATATAATTGTCATATGTTATCATTTCTGTAGTAACAACTTACACAGGGACTTTGAAAATAATTTAGATTTAGAAAATAATTTCCATTTTGTGTGAAGACACTGTACATTCTGCATTTTTCGAAGGAGCCTCCAGCACTTTGTAACAGCTGAGGTGCCAACATCTGGAGCATTTACAATTTTTGCACTGCAAAAAGTCATCTTAGCAGGTGAAAACATCTTAATATAGTCAAATATGTTTAGTAATTCCTCTTGTAAGATTGCAGTAAACCATATATAAGATATCTGAACCTAGTTCTAGTAATTTTTTTACTAATTTCAAGCTTTGCATTTTCTTATTCTATTGGCAGATGATTTTGCTTCTTTCTAGAAATAAATGCTTAAAATTAGTAAAATTATCTGCCAACAGAACAAGACTATTTCAAGCTTGAAATTAATACAAATGGCTAGGAATGAGCTTAATAATCTTATAGTTGGTTTACTGTAATCATACAATAGGAAATACTAGCTAAAGCTGCAGCCTTATATTTTCAACATTGGAAAGCCTTCAAGACCGAGGGCTTTGTGGTTTCTTGGTAACATGACAAGCTACATTTTTATGTCTTATTACCTTCAAGACAGAGAAAAGAAGAGGCTGGTGAGGGAATGAGTGTTTATAGCTGCTATAACATAAATGGTAACAAGTGCCAAATTGCTGTGGTATAAGAGGAATAAAACACTTTGGGACTTGCTGTTATTGGAAAATAATAAACTTCAGGGTGGTAACAGTAACTATGCTTTGCGTTGTTGATTAGTTTCCTATAACAGCACACCTTCAAGTGTCTTATTCCTTAAACACTGGTCAAGGTTTAGAATTTTACTATATGGCTACAAAAATGGTCCTTTTTACAGCATTTCCCAAAGACAGAAAATGCAGGCTGTGTTTCTGCCATCTGATTCAGCCACCCGGTGTGTAATGAAGGGCTTGTTAAAATGACCTTCTTATCCCAGTCAGGAAAAGCTACTAACTTATTTTGTATCTCTCTGCCAGTGCGCTTCAAGGTCCTCAGCAACAACCACCTCCAGATCCGCGGCATCAAAAAGTCCGACGAGGGCGACTACACCTGCGAGGGGCGCATCATGGCTCGGGGAGAGATTGACCTCAGGATCATTAAGGTCATCGTCAATGGTGAGGAGTCAATCCAGATGGATGGAAACCAAGTCTGAAAGCCTAATTTACAGCCTAATCCATTTTGGGAGGTGGGAGATGAGAGGGGGGATGTACCATTGACCCGAAAGCTGTGGATACTAGCACTATTCAATTAGTGAGAGTGATTCAGTGGGGCTGTACATGTGAATTGGTGCATACTGTATTGACCTGTATGTGTTGGACTTTATTTATAGAGCACCTTCCTTTTTCTCGCAGTTCTGCCCAGTATTAGGACCCGTTATGCAGAGCTCAATGCCACTGCGGACATCAAGCAGGCTGTGACACTGGTGTGTTATGCGGATGGCTACCCAGAGCCCACAGTCACGTGGGTGCGGTAAGTAGGGCAGAACTGCACACACACTTGCCTCTGTCGCAGTTTTAGTTTAGCCAGGTCTTCACTGACGGTCTCACCTACGCTAGGTTTCCTCTCCATCCAGAGCAGAGGGAGCTCAGCATTATTGAAGCTTATAAATAAAAAAAGGATGGCCAAGTGCTATTTCATTCTTACAGATGCTGTTAGCAGTGATGTCTGGCAGCCTTTAGCGGGCGCTTCCCTGAAGCATTAGTGACTATTTTGGCAGAAGAAGCGAGGAAGGGAGCGAGGCAGAAGAAGATTACATCAAGCCTCGCTACCCGAACCTTATTTATTCCCCCTCCGCTGACAGCACTGTCATTTGGCCACCATTTGGGACGACCGCTGCTGTTTCGAGCTGGTTGGATCAGGGATTTGATCCGACCTGATTTAGAGTCACAGGGGTCACAGCTGCGGTTTGGAAGGCGAGCCAAAATTCACATCAGTACTTGATTTTTATGGCCTCTGAGTATTCTTTATGGCTGTTATGTCAGCTCAGAGCACACTATTAAACAAGGAAGTGTGACAGAGCAAATGAGCCTTATTTTTTTTTTCACCTCCTCTGCATGTGCTCTCACTCTCTAACTCTGGATCTGGCAGCAGCATGGATCTGAATATATACAATCTTTCCTTTAAAAAAAAAAAACAGCCTTGTGCCAGTGCTGTGCAGTCAGTTTTAAAGGAACAGCTTGCCAAAAATGTACACAATTCTCTCTTTCCAGCAAATGTAGTTGTTTATCCAAGACATTTAGTCTCTGAAGGCTGCTGTTTTTGCTCTGCACTTGATCTAATGGAAGTCTCGCCCAAAATCTTTTCTGTAAATATGTGCTTTGTACATCCTCATTTATCAAGCTGGATACCAAATAACTTTTTCATAAGTCAATTTCAGGAGCTTTTACACAAGCAAAGCAATTTGAGAATCTAGTTCAATCAGAAAAGCATTCCTATCCAGTGAGAGCTCTTTGTATAGTTAATGTAAATTTACATATAAGGAAACTCAGTAATGTGAACTTCGATTGATCGGCTTCAAAGCATGTAATTGGCTATGAGTAACAGCAATTTTATATACGGATTACGCTGTCAAGAGTAAATCGCTTATTTATTTCAGTTACACACAAATTTCATCCTAATGGCCTGAAAGAATGCAATCCAAAAAATCCCTAAATTAAGACAAATAAGACATTCAATTTATAGGCACCCTATAAAAAGATGGAGTAGCGTGAGTGTGTGTTTGTGTGTGTGTGTGCGTGTTAGCTGATGCTCTGCAGTGGCTGAACTGCATTACTGGATGTTGCACTTAGGAGGCACTCTTTCACCATTTAGGTGTTATTTTGTTGTTTTCATCTCTCTATGAGCTTTGGCTTTTAAGGAGTTTTGCGGGTGTCATTTAATGCAAATCAGCTGTGTCTTGAACACGCTTGGTGATGATATGGATGAATAAAGTTTAGCAACATATGCACATGAATACGAAGAAAATCAGCATCAGTGAATCTTTTGTAAAACTAGAAAAAAGGAATTTTTTCTTTTGCTTTGGCCTACGAAAAGATCTGCACACAATGTTACTGAATGACCGATAAATGTCCAGTGTTGGAGTATGTAAAAAAGGTACTTATGTTTAAATTAATGTTTATATCTATAGTGTATTTATAATTTCTCCTTACAGGTGAAAATGGCAGTAACATTGGATGGAAGGGTAGAGATAGTGGTACTTCTTGGTACTTCTTGGTACTCTCATTGGTTTCTGACTTTGGACACCCTGTATATTATCATCTGCATAATATGAGCATTCTAGTTCACTGAATAATACTAAATAAACATGCTCTAAAGGCAAAAGTGTGTCCAGTTGTCCAAGATGGCTGCCAACATTAGCTACACATTGAAACTTTATTCATATTTATAGATAACAGTAAGTCACCCTATGTCCTTAATCACATCAGCAAGTCTATGCGACCTCACTGAAGAGCTACATGTGGTTTGAGGCAGATATTTACAGGCTAAAATAGACTCCCATTCCATCCACTGTTAGCTATATTAGCCTCATGCCTCAAGAAATAAAGAAGCAAACTTTAGAAATTAAACGTCTTGGCTGATCAACCACAAGTGAGATGTGTAAAAATCTTCTTATGCCTTACGGTGGTGCTGTACTACCTACTACTACAAATGTCAATGTGCATTATGGGTATTCTGTACCATCATTTGGAAGCTAACCATTTGCAGTGCATTTGAGGGATTTAATGAGGACATTGGGTATCATTCACTATATTTTTGGCTATGACTACAAAATGGCTTTTTTTAATTAAAAAAACATCTCTAAGGCATTTGAGAAAGGAAGTAAATATATTCAAGATACTGCAGATGTATAGCGAATATGAAGGTCAGTAATTTTCTCTCTCTCGCTCTCGTTTGGCACAGTAATAAAGTAGTGCTGGTGGCCGATGAGAAATACAGTCTGAATGATGACGGCTCAGAGCTGACAATCAAAGACGTGAAGAAGCTGGACGAGGGAGATTACACCTGCATCGCCCGCAATAAAGCAGGAGAGAAGCAGGAGGAGATCAGCCTCAAGGTGTTTGGTAAGAGACAGATAATCATCCCTGAGAGTCCTGCCTCAGCAGGAGAATTGAAATTATAGTCTATATAAAGGATGAGCAATGGTTTAGGTTGCAATCCTAAGCAAGTTTTTAGATGCCTCTTCTTCAGTGATACTCCTATCTTGTCAGATGAAATTGCACATGCTCCTCATGTGCCCTGGACGAGTAATGCTTAGTGATAGTTTGACCAAAATGAAAACTTTTCACATAAGCCGAATACACTCGATCAGTCAAGACATGTTTGCAGTGGACCTACGAGGTTGGTGTAGCTCACAAGTAACATAAGCTTGTAGTTATCGGTTTAGAATCATGCAAACTATGCATCTAAATTATCGTTTAGTTTGTTTTGTGCAAATCTGAAAGTGCACACTTTAAATACCAAACATGGCTTGACTGACGAATTGATTTTAGGCATTATTTAAAGCTGAAATGTAGCTTAAAGCATTAAACAGTTGAGGCTGAATAAAATAAACACAATTTAGACATTAAAAATGTAAGTGCATCAAGGTAAGAAGTATGTTGAAATAGATTTGATGAATTGGCAACATTGCATTTTCCAGCTTACTGCGTTTATACCAGTGTTTTAGCAGCAGCAGTTTCTCAGCAGCAGTTTCTCAGCAGTTCTGTACTGAGTTGTGTGTGTGTGTGTGTGTGTGTGTGTGTGTGTGTGCGCGCAGTGCAACCGAAGATCACGTACCTGAAGAACCAGACAGCATCAGAGCTAGAGGAACAGACCGTCCTGACCTGCGAGGCCACGGGTGACCCCACTCCCAGCATCATGTGGAGCTTCGGCAGGCGCATCTTCAGCGAAGGAGAGCAGGTGCTGGGCTGGGGGGATTGTGGGAAAACTCAGGGTTCAGAGGGCATTGGTCAGGGCAGGGTCATCTGTTGTATGCTGATGAGTTATTTGAACTGGAACAAAACTGAAAGTATTCTTTTCAGTTTTGTTCCACAGCCTGTTATTACTCAGTCGCTGAAGCTGGTGTATTATATTAAATAGATTCTTCCTGACCTCGAGTGTTTGATATGAGGTCAGGGGAGTTAGAGTCAGCTGTGTTGGTAGGGCTAAATTTCCATACAGGTTTGATCAAACAGCCATGGCGGAGGCAATTTAAAGGTCAGAGGTTCGCCATGCTGCTCTTTTTAAGAGCATGCAAAGTTCAGATCCGTCCATTCTGTTTGGGAGCCTTATTAAATCATTCATTTAACCTATTTTCAGATAAGAATAAACATGACAGCATTGGTGCAATTAATGTATTAGAATGATAATCCGCCTGGTGACACTTGAGTTAAGATCATTTTTATAAACGCTTATTTTAATAGGCAAAAAAAAATCTTTTCTTTCATTTCTTCGGAAACATTTTGCTCATATAACATTTACTGGCATGATGTTTTGTGTGTCATAGCTGTTTCTTTTAACAAAATGTATTAAATTAATAATAATAATAATAATAATAATAATAATAATTGTAAAATCCAGCATTTGCTTTTAAATTCTTAGGTTCAGAGTGCCCTGAAATTTTAGATATGGGTTCAGCCAAAGTTTTTCAAAAGAGCTGGGAAAAGGCACACTGTGTACACTCTTTTGCATACAGTGTATCGTTGTGTATAGTATAAGTGTATCACTGTTGACATTGAATAAAAAATTGCCAGTTTAGTACAAGTATGTACATATAAACCATTAATTCTCCTCCAATGCATTTATTGTAAGCTCTTGTTTAAGCTGAAGTCTGCATATAGGAGCTGAACTTCCACTGCACAGAGTCTTGAAGCGTGAAAACACTCTACTTAAATGTCTTCACAATATAAATAATATATAATAATGAATAAATAAAGAGGCAGCCAGAAAAGCATTGTCACACAGTTCAGTTTTATCACACTCTAGCTGACATGTTAATGCATATATATAAAGGTGTCGTATAGATGCAGTAGGAACAGTAGGAAGCAGCTTTCGTGCTATAAATACACTCCCCTCTGCACCCTTCCACTGCTGCACATAATTATCAGCCATGAAATGGCCCATTTCCATTCCTTCATTTTTCATCCAGAAACAGACGAACAGCATCAACCGACATCCGCTCACAGCTCTTATCGATATTCAGCCCTGCACAGAACCAATTTCCCTCTGTCTGTCTGTCTTTCTGTCCTTTATCCTTCTGCTTGGCTTCTTCGCTCCACTTCCTATTCCCCTCCCCGCATTCTTCTGAAAAACATGATAAAGCTACACAGTGTCTAGCGTCTCTTTCTGAACCCAGGTCTCGACTGACATCTGAACTGCTTTAATTGTTCATCGTGCTTGAACATAGTAATCAGACTTCAGTTGAACGGGAAGGTTGCAGAACGGTTTCGATCTGACGCGGCACAGTAAAACCTGAGCTGTTAACTTGGGTCCCGAATGTCAGGGCCATAACCAGGATGAAAATTTTGCTTGGTTGGCTGTAATAGAAAGATGGCCGAGAATTTTGAGTGAAAAAAAGATTAAACAGGATTAAAACAGTTTGAGCAGCTGATCAACAGTGAAAAATGTTGGCAATGTAGATGTATGTTGGCAATGTTCACCATTTGTAAGAGTGACATTAGACAATTTGTAAAAGGATGCTTTTTGGTGCCCCTTGTCACCACCCCTCTGGCAGGATGATGCATTATTCATCTTTGCAGTTGGCAGGTCTGTAAACATAATGGGCAATTAAATCTATGGGCAAAATTTCAAGCGTCCTCCTCGGCTACTCTGAGGTCAGTTGCGAAACAGTCATGACAGCTGATGATTGAATTTTTTTTCTGTACAGTAGTCTACATTCTGCCACCACATTATCAGGATGTCACTGTTTTCATATTGAATTTGACAACTGGAAATGCTACATGGGAGGGGATAAAAAAAACAAAAACAAAAACTTCTAGTACGATTGAGGTCTGGACCCCTGCTCTGTACTCTCTGCACTCACAGCTAGTTACAGTCACGGGCTCAGTGTGTTGAGTTTGGCTGAGATGAATGTTCTCAGCCATTCTATATGTGCTCCTCTCACAGCGCCTTATCTGAGGTGGAAGACCTGTGTGGTTATGTGCACAGGGTGCTGGGTGAACATTTCCTCTCTGGAATGTATTTTGCTGCTGTGTAGGGATTAGTGTGTTGAATTGAACAGCTGATTTGTCAGAGCCAGCTCCTGGCTTCCTATATCGCACACGCTGCTGAAAGCGCCTGGTTAAAGACCTATCTGACTGGCCTTGGGGACTGCTTTTGGTCTGCAGGAATGAGATATACCTCATGTTTATGTCTAGAAGAGGTGATAGTTGTGTTACAATATTCCACCTCATTGCATGCTGGATTTCGTAAATATTTTTTTCCAGAGCTAGCCTGGAAATCTAGCCAAAAAATGGAATTCAGTTCCAGCTATATTGTCACTGTTTCTTTGAAACTCACAATGGCTGCCATATACAGCGTTTTATACACCCAAGATGGTTCTCTTATGAGAATGCCTGAATAAAATCACAACAAGAAAGAGTATTCATCTCATCCAGTCAGCGTGTGATTTTTTTTTTTCTCCGAAAACCTGAGTAAAAAAAAAAAGTAATGCAGCTAAACCGTCATGTCATGCTATCTTAAGAAGATAATCTTGTTTTGAACATTTACACAGATCTCCTGCCAGTCTCCTCTATCCAGGAATTAAGTCTGTTCTTGTTTTCCCATTCACGTAACCCTTTTAAAACGTGAGTAATGCTCACACAGCGTTACGCAGCACTGCGCTTTCAATAACAATAGTCAGGTTTAAAGCGGTTCTGATTTTCTATTTATGAGCCATTGTTTCATGCTCTTTGAATAAATCATGTAAATTGTTATATCCGCTGTTATTTGAATATGAATAGCCTTTAATGATATAGACAAGAACATTGATACAGACAAGCACATTTTATTTGTGGCTACAGCTCACCTACCAATCACGATCTAATCTCCAACGTGTTTTTCCCATGCTTAGGATTCATCACCATAACATTTTCTGAAAAAAAAATGTAAGAAATACACAGTAACCCTGCGAAGAACAGCGGAACTCAGTGTGTATAAGCCTGGCAAAAGCACTTAATCCGAAAAGACAAACCACATAAATAATGAAAAGGCGTCTGCTTTTGTATAACGTTATGTTCTGCCTGAAAGCAGAGATGATGTCTGTCTATGATTATTACATAAGCTCTGAAACAGAAATAGAGCCAGGTTCGATAATAGAAATTTAAATTTAATAGAATTTTTTTAAACGTATGCATAGTAAAATCATGTACCTGTCATAATTTTTACATTAGCCTAATTGTGATAGCCCAGTTGTGGGTATTTTACCTCAGGAGTTATAGATAAAATCACACAGTGTTAGCTATGTTGCTAATACAAAGGGCATGCAACATCACACCATACGGAAAGACTGAAAAACCAATATTTAATCATTAAAAAAGTGTTCAGTAAAGCTAGCAATCTAGTGTTAGCTTGCTAGTTAGCATTGCACAGAGGATTAAACAAACTGTATCTAGCAAGCTAGCTGCCTGAATTTACACTGAAGATAGGAAAACAAAAGTTAATAGCTAGCTAACTTGGTAGGTATCTATTTTTAAATAAAAAAAAAGGTGTTAAATACATCAGGAGTTATAGCTAAAATCACACACATTGTCAGCTGTGTTGCTAATACACAGACATATGATATAGCATCACACAGTCATCTTACTTATGTGCTAGTCTGAAGTATTGAAAAATTTAGTTAAACAGAAAAGCTATAGTTATCTAATATTAAACAAATTAAGGTATTAAATAAACTGATGTAGAGCCTGTTATCGCTGTAGATAAATAATACCAAACTTAGATTGTGAACTAGGTCAACACTGTGGAATAACTTGGATGAAGTGTTCAAGGTTTTTGTTTTTTTTTTGTATGGATGATGTCAGTGGAATATGATCAGTAAAGGGAAACACTTCAGAAGTTTGTTATTTAGCTACAGCAATAACAAGCTCTTTGTGTAACAGCAGTTTATTTAATACCTTAATTACTGTTAGTTCATTGCTAGCATAAAGGGAAGTAGCACTGTTGTAACAGACTAATAAAAGCAACTTTTAAAATGAATTACAAGGTCTTGGGTTTAAACATTTCTTTATAATGACTTCTCCATAGCGATGGACTTTTCCAAGCCTTTTCCAAATAAGGATATTTTCCAAGCCTGACAGATGGATTAAAAGCAGGACTGTAGCAAAGCTTCAGTTCAGCTTAGGAAAATCTTGTCATATACAGCATCACCAAACTAGACTCCAACAAAAAGGGATCTCTAAATTGCTATGTAAGGTTAAAAGTCCCAGTAGTATATCCAGTAACTACAATAAATAAAGAGAAATTAAAAGACTATTGACTATTCTGACCTATCAAATACAAGAATTCAACAAAGCTGGTATAAATATGTTTAATGTTTTTTTTTTTTCTTTAAGCAGACAGACTTTAGATAGGTGTTTTTTATACTTTAAATCAACTTATTGTCCAGAAAATACAGTGTATAGTTACAGTGCAGATGATAAAAACTAGGGACATGCATATGAATGGATAGTAGTACAGTCCTCTATCTTCATCTCTCCAGGATGATTCAGCCATGAGTGCAGCATTTTAGGAGTCTCAGCTCTTGTGCTTGCACTCAGTCTAGAGCAGTGCGTGCCTTGTTAGACCCTAATCCTTTATTAGCCTTACTTAATGGGAGGTCAGGTATGAATATCAATGCTGAATGAAAGCTTGCTGGAACTGCAAAGGTGATAATCAGCTTTTTGCATAATCCCATTCACAATCACCATTAAGAGCACTTGTAAAAACCCAATTTTTACAAAGAGTTTTCAGAGCAGACAAGAGTCCAGGTGACTACACTCGATGCTGTATGCAGGGCCAGCGTCGGAGTGGGTGTGTTAATACCCAGCGTGTGTCGGAGAGGTCAGGAAAAAGACGGCTGTGTGATTGTGAATATGTTTAGCGCAGAGAAAGAGAGATGAAATGAGTGTCAGGACAGAACACAAGGGTTTAGCCCTGATGACCCGATGGCAGACTGGCGAAGAAGAGATAATGAAATCATTTGGAAATCGTTATTACAAGTCAGTCTAATAAAGCACACGCTCAACTTTTTATGCTCTTTTTATCTGTCGAGTGTGAGTATTCAGTCTTTGTCATGCTCCAGTCCTAATCCAGCAGAATGTCTTATCCGTTAGATGTTGTGTAACTCCATTAAGGATAAAAGTGCTCCAGACAAGCCTCCTAAAGTCTGTTCCAATTAACTAAATGCGTTTTCAAAGACTTTGGTAGGCCAGTTGATACTTGTATGAATAATTCCCTCAGAGAATGAGTTATCACTGCTTTTTTGCCTTCACGCCAGGTTCCATTTGCAACCCTGCTTCCCAGTGCTGGGCCTTTATTCTCCTTTTAGCTCTGTGCCAAATCACTGGATGACTGGATGAAAGGACATCCACAATAGAGCATTGCTTTATGCAGTAAAAAAAAATGTGAGCTTCACTGGCTTGTTGTCAGCATGTCAGGAGTCACAAGAGAATCTTGACATATGTATTCATTTTCTATTCATGTCTTTTAATTTATTAGTGGCGTAGATAAAATCTGCAAAAAAAAAAAAAAAAACTCCATTGTGAGCTGTGTGATAAAACATGGAGTGCAAAGACCCTTGATTGATTTTGGCTTAATGAATGTGACTCAGGTATAAAAGGCTCCTGGGAAACCTACTCATCATGGCAGTCCTTCCAATGCAATCTGATCCCTTTGTAGTCACATAGAGAAATGAGTCCAGATACAGCGCTCGCTAATGCGTCCTGGCAATGCGAACGTGTCGCTCAGCATCTGCATCATCTCAGAAATCCACATGATAGAGTTGTTATTGACCAAGTCATACAGAACCGGTTGCAGCATTGGAAAGTCTCACTTCCATAAATAATTTGGTTAATGGTTAATGATTGAGTGGACCCATCACATCTGCGGTATTTAGGGAGTTTGCTGACTCATCCTGGTCGACATGCACACCGCTCCTTAAAAAGTTTGGTAACTTTTAAGTAACATTTCATTTTCAACCCACACATGCCAGAAATGAGATATTAGATATTTAAACAGGAGGAATGCATGGTTGTCTAGAACATCCTGTCCAGTCCTCTGACCTTAATACAGTCAAGCTGCTCTGGGAGGAGTCTAATCAAAGGTTTTACAGAGGTCTCTAACTAGCTCCACAAACATCTAGGTCCTCTAGGATAAGGACTTCTTGTAATTAAAAGTTGTCTGTCAGATTTGGAAGGTTTTCTAATACTTTGTGTGAAAATACAGGTTGTGCTTCTTGCTTTGAGAAGATAATTTCTTATCCAAAGTCAAATCCTGCTGCGTATGCAGAGCACAAGTTCATCATCAAAGACATGATTGTGTGTAAGATGCAGGGGATTGGGTGGGCTTTTGTGGTGGAAGAAAGGGGCGTGGCCAGACATGTAATGCGCATTACATCGTAAAAAATTACTGTAAGCTGGTTACAAGATGGCTGTAGCTGCAATTGCTAATGTTTATTAACGTTATTAAGGTTTGTATAGGATACAAAATATTTTAAAAATACTTAATTTATGTCTATTTTAAAGCAGACAGTTAAGTCGTATAACTAGATAACCATCCCGATAGATGAAATCTATCAGCGATTCCCTAAACTATTGTCAATTTGCTTAGATTAGACTTTCTCTTGAAACTTTTAATAAGCACTCTTACAAATAGCCTTGATCTAAGCATTCACTCAACCCACTGCTACTCAGAAGAACTCTTTTAATTTATTTAGCATGAACAGGATCATAGAAATAAAATCTGTCCTGCCTGATAAACAGCAGGGGCTTCAGAGCGGATTGAATGGCCTTGCCCTAGAGACACTAGTGTATTTAGGTGAATTACTTAGCGGATACTACAGCTCTCCATGACCATTTTTTTAGCTCTAAACAAACAGAACAAATGAAGCATGCCACGTTGCATGGTTTAATCAAATAATATTTAATATTTGAACCATATAACGAGAGCTTGGTATTGCTTTCCTTTGCTAGTGTTCTATATTATGTTGCATTCCACTCAGCTGCACAAAAGCTACAAGTGGTTTATCTTTAAAACCTGTAGCGGATGCATGATTTTTAAGGCTTTTTTTGCCATTTTTGTTGTTCCCTTTTATCTTTCTTTCTATGTTTGTCCTCTGCAGGCGTCTTGGACCCGACCTGAAAAACACAAGGTACAGCTATTGAGCAAGTAGCCCGGTTAGGCACTAATGCTAGAAAGTCCCATTACTACTAGAGCAGAGCATTAGTGTTAGATCCTTCTCCACAAACCCATATAGACAAACTCTCACTCTCTCTCTCTCTCACACACACACTCACACACACACACACTCACACACACACACACACACACACACACACACACAGGGTTAATGAAGTAGCCCTCCTTTTCCAAAAGGGGTGCTGTTTCATTTATTTCTTATATGCCTTATTATTTTCTCTGATAGCTTCTGTGTATAGAAATCGTGGAGATGCTATCGGGGCTTTTCTAAACCGCGAGAACCATTTTCAGTAACTGTGCAGTCTTTCTCACTACGAGAACTGCCTTTTTTTCTTCTTCTTCACTCAGCGAATTTTTTTTCATGAAACTTAAAGGAACGGCCAAGCCAAGGTGAATAATTTACACATTGTTGCCCTTACACAAATGCTGTGAAATCAGCCATGACATGTTTGGTGTCTGACGTCAATTAATCAGTAAAAGAGCACTTAAGGCTACACATCGGCTACCATAAACACACACTAACTCTTCCGCCTTTTATAGGGTACCATTGTATTTGAATGTCTAGTCTCGTTTGTCTTAATTTCTGGATTTGTTTTGGATTGTTTTCTTTCAAGTTAATATGAATCATCCAAGTTTCACAGAATTTCCATTAAATTTGTGTGTGTAATTGAAATAAATTAGCGATTTAATCATGACAGAGTAATCCATATATAAAATCCATATGTAAAACTTGTTGACAATTATACAATTTAAAGTCGCTCAATAAAGGTTCACATTAGTAAGTCTCCTTAATACATCAATTTACACAAAGCTCTCATAGGATAAAAATGTTTTCCCAAAATAAACCTGGTTTTTCTCTAATTTATCTGGCACTTTTGAGGTTTTAATTCGATAATATATGCCTCCTACCTGAGTCTGATGCTGTATGTGCTAAAGAAAAATATGATTAGCATTCAAGATAGAGCTACGACTGTGTTGGGGGAGTTACGACTGTTTATTTTTTCTTTTCTTTTCTTTTCTTTTCTTTTCTTTTATAGACAACACTGTGTCATGCCATGTCAGAAATACTGAGTGTGATTTGAGATGAGCGTGTGATGATTTAGACTTGGCGTCATGCTAAACTGGTAGCTATTAGCTTCCCTTACTTGTTAGCAACATTAGCCTCGTAGCTCCAGTGCAAAACATATGACACCAAGCTGATTGACCAGATTTGGGATTAGGAGAAAAATTGCATGCAGGTCATTTTTGTCTGTCTTGTTTTTTCGAAGGAAAAAAAAAATTATAGAGTATAGTAGTAATAATGCAAATGGCTAATACTCATTACGAATAATCAGACAAAAAGAAAACATGTAGCAGCACCCGAGTATACACTAACACTCCCATAACCTGCTCTGTAGAAGTGAACATAACCTTAGCGCACAAATAAATCCCACATTAACTACACTTTACCCAAGCTAAATACACTATGGAGAAATTATGAGAGCGTGTAAATTATGAGCACCACTCTGCCTGTGGGAAAAAGCCAATCTAGATGCTCCTGTTTACTTGCTTAATGGTTTAGTTGTAAATATTCATGTGTTTTCTGCACAGCTGATAATGAGTGATTCAGATGCATATGGAAGGTGTGGGAAGGTATCAGCACACGTTGTGCACAAGATGAAAGCCTGCAATTATACGACTGCCCACGCATTACTGCATGTCTCCATCTGCACTATCACGGCCCCTATGATGTGGGAATTTTATACCCATATAAAGTTCTTCATAGCTATTTTAAGGAACATTGTGAACAGATGTTGTCTCAGGCGTGCATATAGTCAGTTCTGAGATGCCAGTTTATTATACAGTTTTATCTGTGTAGTGCTCTTAACAAGAGACTTTGTCTCAAAAGAGCTTTACATAGGTTCGTATGTAGGCTTAGATCCCTAATGTGCAACCAGAAGTGACAGTGGTGAGAAAAAACTGCTTGAGATGATAAGAGGAAGAAACCTTGTTAGGAACCAGACTCAAAAGGGAATCCGTCCTCTTCACACAGGATACTGCGATTGTAAATCATTACTCTATTACAATTGTATGCTATAAAGTCAAAGTGTACGTGTTGAAAAGTCATGAATAAGAGTCCTGGGATGAACACAGGGCTGTCTTTATGATTACAGTAGCAGTTCTTGGGTACAAATTTACAGTATCTAGTTGAGATTATCCAGGAAATTACTATTAGATACACCTACTTTATATCTACAAGGTGTCCAAAAGTCTCCATACATAGGGGACTATGAATTCCAGCGCGATGTCGGTTGTGCCTTCGTCAGTGGATGTTCGTAGACGTCCACTTCTCGGTTGGTCCGCAACACTTTCTGTCTTTTGAATTTGTTAATAAGCTTGGCAACAGTGTCGTGTGTGATGTTCTTGCCATGTTTCCTGTTAAAGTCCATTGCAACCTTGCAACATCTTCCCGATCCAGCCATGAAGAATGATTTTAATACGTTCTTTTTTTGTCAAGGGCATTCTTTTAAAAATATAAATATGAAATATAAAATAAGTATGAATTTTGGAAGACATTTTGCTAAAAAGGGTTAATTTCTCCTATGTATGGAGACTTTTGGGACACCCTGTATTTTATCAGGTTCACTCACCATATAGTAGGTTTGCTAACTGTAGCCCATCAGTGGAAAAGAACCACCACAGAACCACTAGTGACCAGATGTTATTCGGGTTGTGGTCTATTTTCGGTAGGGACTCTATACAGTGATGGCGGCAGGGACAGATACGGTGATCAGAAGAAAAACTGAGCTGTATGGAAAATTTGACCTGCCACTTCCTGCCGCCGTAGCCTGTGGTTTCATTATGGCAAAAAAAAAAAAAATGGTTTGATGTACTCGCCAAAATGTGAGGTTTCGCTGTGGTAATTTCACATTGTTAAAGTCTGTTGAATTAGAATTATATTTACACTAGATAATGACTATTCCTTTAATGATTCCAGATCAATTTAGTCAAAGACACTTACAATTTAATCCATTTAATCCACAAATCCAACAATCTAAGTTAACACCCTGTTGGCATCATACAACCATACAAACTCTTCCGCTGCAATTAGCTTATCTTTTAATGCAGAAAGCAAATCTTCTCTTGCTTTTTTTAAATGACTTTTTTTTCCCACCATAGTGTTAGAGTTGTGCTTTGCTTAGCGATTTTGGTTACCATGGCTACGCCATAGCCACAGATTTAGTTCTGATCACTGTAGCTGTCCCTACAGCCTTCATTGCTTAAAGCCCCTACTGTGTAGTGCTGCTATGAGTTTAATGCATCATGTGCTACAGTGTTGCTGGGGATTTTAAACATTGTGTTAAACTTGTACTCCACTTTATTGCCTTGTTAGTCCACGATGCAGGTGTAGAGTTAGAGGCTACAGCTCATTTTTTTTCATGCACAGTGGGTTAGTCGTTATCTAGCCTTCACCTGTGTCATTTTCTGACCAGGCTGGAGATTTCGAGTTGGTGGATTTTTTAAACCCCGCAGTGCTAGTGAAACTTAGCAGCACTGATCCAGATGATGCACTTAAATTAGCATCACACTAACAAATTACCTCCAAATAATCAAAACGGAGGTCCTGGTGGTCCTACACTTATCTACTCAGTATCTACTATATGGCAGGATTAGTTCATAAATTTGCAACAAAGGTCCTGATTTTATGAGGTTTATTTGTGTTTAAAAAAAAAAAAAACACAAACACACACACACACACAAAAAAAAAAAAATGCTGATATGCTAACTGGGTCTACAGAGGCCTGTGTGTTTCATATGAGCAAAATAAAACATCTTGCCCATTTTGCATGTTTGCCTTAATGAATATGCAATCTGGGCCGTTCATACAAAATAAATAAATAAAAATACAGTGCAAAATCAATGCAGATGGATTAATTTAGCACCTGCACTGTGAATTAATGCAGCCTGAAGTCACTTTGGGACCAGAGATTGTGTGCAGTTTAGCACGACCGAAGTTCAGGTGTTAATTAAGGAATAGAGCATTTGGGAGCATGCTGTTACTGGTAAATAACCAACAACCCAGTGGTGTGATGAGTTACTGTTACCACCCCAACATGTTTTATTCCTGCTATACCGCAGCAATTTTCCAACGATCACATTTTTTTCTGTTTTTATTGATTATTGAATGATATCTCATTCTTTTCATCCGTTTACAGTTATGTTTGATGTTGTGGAACATTAATGTCATATACCAGCCTCTTCTCTCTCTTGAAGCTTCATAAATGTTTTAAAAAAAAAACTTCACCTTATCTATGATTGTTACTGTTTGTTAAATAACAACACATTTTTTTAATCTGTTTATTATCAATTTTAGATTATGTCAAGGGTCCACCATACAAATCCCTATGACTGAGTTGTTACTATAGAAGCAATAACATACTAGAATAAGTACGTTAATAAAAACCTGTGACCAGTCAGTGGTATAATCATTTAATGACAGTGTTGGTATTTTTATTACTGATATCACAGAATTAAATATATGACATCACAATTTTAGTGTGCTCTGGGTGAATCTCAAATGTTCCAGATATGTTTGTGTGTTTTGATAAGTTTCAGATCATGTAGCCCTACTATTGCTAGTGATTTTTTTAGTGAAATGTATTTTTCCCGGTATAGAGACCTTTGCTTTGTCATCTCACACTGTAGGAAGTTAAATCATTCAGTGTTATGTTTGGATGCTCATGTGTAAGACTGTCTGTGCTTGAGGGCTTTTTTTTTTAACTCTGTTAGTTTGAGATGTGCATCAGCCCCTGCTGAAGTGCGGGACACGTCGTTAGACACATCATGCTCAGTCAATGGCTGCATGAGACCATTTTGATTTTTCCACTTTAGTTTCCATGCACTATGAGTAACATCACATGCACCAATCATCCCCTGTGCTGGGAAAAAAAAGAAAAGTGTTTGGTTTTTCTGTCACATGAAGACCTTGAGAACGAGTGCTGTTTTTATTCCCTATCGCAGCACACTGTCTAGCTGCACATTTATGAGAAAGTGCCTGAGCAAAATGATGCTTTCTGCGTTCTCTATTGGAGCAGATAATGAGATGCACACAGGCTGGTGATTGCGATCCGCTGCCGAGTTGAGCTTCTTTTTCACCACTCTCTTTTATTCTGGTGTGTTTTTCTCTGTAAAATTTCACAACAGATGAGATAGCGGAGGCGCCGAATGATTCTGCAGCTCTATCCAAGGTCAACCTAATCGCTCACAGTAACACCTCAGGCGGTGCGAATGAAAAACATCGCTGTAATGATCTCGCCAGCTCAGAACATGTAACAAGGCCTTACACATGCAGCTTACTGCTTATTACTATGCGAAAGAAGGTGACACTGCATGCTAACAAGTTTCTGAACACGCGGCACCAACCGGATGAAATTTACGACCTATCCTTTCGATCGTGACTAAGCCATGGTGCTTTAAATCAAGTCTGAGAATTGATTGAATTTCCGAGCGGCGTTCACTCCCATCCTGCTCGGCAGTCAGATTTCTCACTGACTATTGAGCAGGCACTTTATAAATGAAGTGCCACTGCAAATTTCAGAAATGTCTCATTCTGGCGTTCTTCTTCTAATCCCAACGCTCAATCTATGCCTTCGATCAAAAGGAAAAAAGCTAGCAGTGATGATTCGCACGGGCTTGTCACTTTGCTTGCTCGGTGGATAATTAAAACAGAGCTCTAGACTAGTGACACAATGGCTTGAAATAGGAAATACACACTTGGCACTCAAAGTAGTCCTGTGTGTGATTTGTCCACAGAGGCAGGCAAGAATTAGCACTGCTGAAATCGACTCACTTTGGTTGGAAGAAATGTCTCTTGTGAGAAATGTCTCTCATGAGCTTTGCTTTAAGCCTACTCAATTTATTCAATGGCTTCTTTTTTTCTGTTTTATTTTCGCAAACACCACTTTTTCACAGCAAATGTTCTGTAACTGATTGCGCAGAGTGCGACGGCACGTGACGTGCATGGCCGATAGTTTCAACAAGGCGATGCAGGAGAAGCTCGTGTTTATTAGTTGAGTAATAGGGTGTCATCTGGCATGACTAATAAATCTGCATCGACTAATAAAAGGCTGCATCGGCTAATTAGCATAGGCCACGTCGCACGACTCAGATGCATTTAGTCAATTAATTTCCATGTATATGATTTACTGCGAGAGACATTCATCTGAAAATTTCCTCTGAAATGTCTTGAATATTAAGTCGCATGTGTGAGAGTTCTAACTCATGTCTTTAGAGCTCAGTGTGAAGCAGCACTTCACAGCAAGGAGTTCTCACGCAGGGGAGAAGCTAGTTTTACAGTATTCACCATCCAGTGCTGAACTGATGTAGTTGGTGAGCGTTAATAAGCAGGCACGTGCACTTAGAGTAACTTACTCACTCACAATTTGGTGAAACATGCTGTATTCGCTGCCTGCAGCAGGCCCATTTCACTCCTCGATCCATAGCAGGCCTCCTTTCCATGGCAATTCAAATGGAACACTGGAGATACATGATGCTGATCCAATTTTGATGGTTGTCTTGCTTTAATAATCACAGATGCTGTTTAAAAAGTGGACCGCAGTTCCTTTCCAATTTGACATTATTGTCTTTTAGCAGAGCTGGTGATAAGCATCTTGAAATTTATGACCCAGGACAAAAATATAGATAAACACTATTTTTTTTCATAACCTCTCTCTCTCTCTCAATCTCTCTCTCTCTCTCTACATATATATATATATATATATATATATATATATATATATATATATATATATATATGTATGTATATATATATATATATATAGAGAGAGAGAGAGAGAGAGAGGGAGAGAGAGAGAGAAATGGTTCAGTAGTTACGACTTTTACATTTGTCCAAAGCATTAGTCTCTATCAGTAAAAATTTATTTAATTAAAAGTACAATGTGATATATAGACATGTGACAAATTATAGGGAAAACCAACATAAAGTGTCTTAGTAAAGAATATGGCCACCACAAGCTACCAAAACAGGGTCTAGTCTCTGGAACTATACTGAAGAGCTGAACAATGGAGCTTCCAAAAGATATTCCCTCAGTTGGTGCTTTAATGATGGTGATGGAGAGTGCTGTCTAACACATAACTCCAAAATCTCCTATAGGCAATCAGCTGGTCGCGATCTGCTGACTACAAAGGCCGTAGCATGTGATTGGCATCATTTTCATCCTCATCAAACCATTCAGTGAGCCCTTGTGTCCTGTGGCTAGGGGTGGAGTCATCCATCAAGAGACCACTCCCATCAGGATAGAAATGTTTCATCATAGGATACAGGTGATCAGTCAGAAGAACTTTGTATTGATTTGCACTGACGCGTCCGTCTAAGAGGATAATGAAGCCAAACCGTGCCAGCAATATAAACCAAGCATCAGGGTTTTTTCATTTAATTTAATTTGTGAACTATATAAACAGATTTTAAAAATGTGTGCAACTGGTGAAGTTTTCTGTTACGATATGTTCCTTTATCATTTTTATTTAAGGAGTTTCCAGTGTCCTTTAAGCTTTGTGCCAAAGTCATGTATTTGTGACAGTTTCTTTGGTAACAAGAAGCTGTATTTTTATCCTTTTTATTTTTATTTTATAAAACAGAGAGTGGTAAGAAACAACAGTTTATATCTAACATAAGGGATAGCAGGAACTAACTTGTTTCATGGACATGTTTACAATTTTATTAAATGTAACTATAAACGGATAAAAGTACAACATGGTGTTTGTTAACAAATTCCAACGTCTTGGCAAATTGCTGAGGTATAACAGGAACACTCAGGATGTGCTGCTGTTGGAAGATAATGAACTTTAGGCAGGTAGGAGTAACTCTGATTTGTGTCAGGCTGCATCACACCACTCCATCGTTGAATATTTTCCTATGAACTTGTGTGTTTTATTTCTTTCTGGTGTATCAGTTGTATTATTTTTGTCATGACAGCTTTCACTGGCAGTTTGTTAGCGAACCTAAATATCATAATACACATTATGTATAATGAAAATGTCCTCGAGTATCCTGATATGATTTTTTTTTGTCTTATCGCTAATGTTTCTTAAATGGCTCTCCACTGTTGTTCAGAATACAGATACTCTAGAGCTCACCATGTGGTCCAAAGCTCTTTGAGGGTCTTGCTGCTATAGCCATGGGTCTGCAGATTTAATGCAGTGTGAGTGTGTGGGTGTGTGTATGTGGGCTTTTAGAGAGGCTCCTAGAACAAGATATTAGCACCCGTGTGAAAGCTTAATGCAGTGAAAGTGACTGCGTGTATACGAGTGTGTGTTTGTGTGTGCGTGCGTGTGTGTTCAGCAGTGTCTAAACGTCCAGCTGTGCAGTTCAGAAAGTCTTCACCAGGCAAAAGTCATGTGGCTTCTGCTGTATGGTCCACTTCATTACTGATTCCTGTTTGAATGCATCCCAGTACACCCCTGGGAGAGCTTTGAGAGAAATACTGCAGTCACTCCAGAGCTGTACTAACACATGTCTTTTAACAAATTTTAGCTTGTTTTGTCTTCAGGCCAGAGGTCTTGTTTTCTAAAAAGTGGGACTGACAGAACTAATTTCACTGTCTCAAAAATCCACATATTTTCAACAAAAAAAAAAATTCCGCATATAAATGTTTAAGATGCACTTTTTCTGCCTAAGTCCATAAAAATGTATTTTCTAAACTTTTTTTTTTCGTTATGCCATGTGATATGGAAAAAGGAGTCTTAAGGAATGCATGTCATTCATTCAGATATACTTTATTTTTGCATTTTTTTTCTATTATGCATCAGGTTTCTAATGCAAAATCTAAAAATGAACAAAGTATGTGCATATATATATATTATTATATATATGTATATATACAAACTTTTGGCCATATCATGTATTTTTACATGGATCCCACACATTAACTCTACATCGGTCCTCTCTTCGGTTACTGTCAGTGGCCATGGTTTCCCTGATAGCACACAAAGTACATAGCTATCTACAAAACTTTTTAACCACAAATCTGATAGACGTCTTCCGCCTAAAACTAAACTTTCTGAAATGCTTGTGCATCTTTGTGATCACAGCTGTATATATCAGGAGAAAAAAATTGCTGCCGTTCTGTTCAGATTTATCAAACACTTGAAAACGTACGACTGTCCCTCCCTCCTATTAATAATCATGAAATCTCTCCACTTCATTTGAATAAACTCAATTCATTTTTTTGATTTGCTTGTGCTGCTCATATTGCTCGCCTTAAATTTACATTTATCACATTTGGCAGATGCTCTTATCCAGAGCAACTTGTGTTTATCTTGTTTTATACAACTGAGCTGTTGAGGGTTAAGAGCCCAGCAGTGGAAGCTTGGCAGTGCTGGGATTTGAACTCATGACCTGCTCATCAGAAGTCCAGTGTCTTATCCACTGAGCGACCACTACACCATCAGCAGCTCTTGTTGAAAATAAATAATTTCTGGCTGCTTTGCTGTGTCACTTCCCTCCCGGTGCGAGTGCAGCATATGAAATGTAAATAAATAAAAGCGAATCTGAAACATAAACTTAATCTTTGTGATAAATTGTATTGCTTCTTCATGCTTTTTCTACTGAAAGCGAAACTGTTTGGCTTTTTTGATATGAATGCACAGTGTGGCTTCTGCTAGTGTTTGCTTTGTCTGTGTGAAATAAAATTACAAGCTTATTAATTCTAAAATGCATTTGAATACTGAATCTATTAACTAATAAATTGAATGAGATAACTGGGGGAGGGAGACACATTTGGAAAATTGACAGCCCTACTAAGAGGACAGAAGTATTGAATTTTTGATTAATAGATTCTGATTATGATCTCTCTCTCTCTCTCTCTCTCTCTCTCTCTCTAGAGTCTGGACAGTAATGTGATAGTGCGCAGTGATGCCCGTGTGTCCTCTCTCACCCTGAAGTACGTCCAGTTCACGGACGCTGGCCAGTACCTCTGCACCGCCCGCAACTCCATCGGCCAGGACATCCAGAGCATGTACCTGGAAGTGCGCTGTAAGAAACCCAGCTGTTTCTTCTCATATGTACCTTCTCCTTGCCTAATTATAAAATAACTATTCGATTATTTTCCCAGGTGGACGGTTGAACAAACTGATAGATTTATTTTGCAGTTTTGATTTTAATGATATAAACTTTAATGTGACAAATATAAGACTACAATCTGTGTGGACGCTAGTGTGCAAGATTTTATCCACCAAATACAATACAAGGTAAGCCGAGGCAATAACAGAATGAAACAAGATAGAGACTAGATTGACGAAATGTATAAACAAGACAAACTAGACCTCAGAATAAACATACTGACAGGACTAGAGGCTATCACTGTTACTCTGACTTTTAGAAACATGAGGATACGTACAAGGCTAGACAAGGTAACACTTCAGAAATCTTTGAAAATCTTGAATATAGACAAATCAATCAATATTTCTCATTATTAGTTTGTAATTAAACAAAAATAAGATTATTGAGCTTTTTATGGATATTTTTACTCATTTCAGGCTTGGAGGTTTGCTTATTTCGAGCATTTATTTCTAGAAAGAAGCAAAATTATCTGCCAAAATAAGTCAGATTTAAGCTAAAAAATAGTAAATATGTCTAGAAATGGCCTAATCAACTTATTTTTGTTATATAATAATGTCATAAATGGAAATATTAAACAATTTCCCTCTATTCAATATATCTTCACTTGCTAAGATATAATTTTGCAGTGGATGTAATAAGAACTAGACAGAGCTAGAATGCCTGGACGAAGAATTCAGAACACGTCCCCAGAAGAGTCAGAAAAACAGATATCCTTGGTTATAGAAGATTTGAAAAGTTAAATAAAATGTCCACTTTCTGTGGTATAAAAACTGATCTCCTTTCACTTCAGGTTAACTCGGGTGCAGATTTGCTCCTGGGGTCAGGCACTGAGTTGCATTTCTTCCTGTTTCAAGTTTCACCAGCATGGAGAAAGGCATGCAAGGCTTGCCAAAGAAACAGAAGGACTTGTCAATAAATTGAGTGAAGAGAAAAGAAAGAATTAAAAACAAACTGAACTCTTAATCACTTAAAGAAACTAATTATATAAATAAATCATCAATTAAGGAAGGAATAAAACATGAAAGGCCATGTTGTTAGAGGAAAATAATAAGCGATGCAGTGGTGTGATGTCACAACTTCTGCCCAATCAGAATTGAGAATTCAACAGCACTGTGGTAACAATAAACAGTAACAAACAGATGTTTTTTTAACGTATTATCGTTGTAATATGAGTATTATGAGTTGTTAAAGGAATTTTTCTTTGTGAGAAAACAAACCTGTGATTAAAAATGGGCTCCTCCAAAGCAACTCAGAATCGATCCTGGGTACAGACCTGAGTATTTGGGCCAAGTCTGAAAAACATGCTCTTATTTGAGAGTCCAGAGTTTATTTTATGTTATTTACTTAATAATAGTTATATCTAAAGCTACTTAATTTTTGCCATGTAAAATTATAACTCTCAAGATTTGTATTATTGAATATTTTACATATTGGTGTCAGTGACTAAGAAATGATGAGAAAATTGATCTGTGTTGTTAGCTGTACCGTAAACTGCTTCTCAGCATGCATTTGTGTTTGATTTAAAAACGTGTTGAGTATACCTAAGAAGACCTCAGGCATAACCGATCGCCTAGCAATCTTTGGCATATCAAATATGACACACTTCTAACTACCAGTAAAAAAAAAAAAGTATGAGGTGGTAATGCAAAAGCTTTTAATCTTATCAAATTACGTTACAAGCATATATGCACCATTAGCATCTAAGAGATTTACAGAAAAAGGTAGATCAAAATCAGTTTTTATCTTACTCTGCACTCTCAAATGGGTTCCAGGAATCAGAAACACAGAGATGAAAAAGGCTGATGTGTAATGAAAGACTGATTGGATTAATTTCCCTCACCTGAAAAACAAGTAATCTGCTCCAGTCGTGAGATAACATCACAATGCACAACTGATGCGCAATTGCAGTTCCACGCAGTACGGCGCGCTAGTAATCAGGTGCTTGGCTGAGTGCTTGGAGTGTCTTGGACTAATTAGCGATAAGAAAAAGGTGCTTTGTTTTGAGCAGGTGAACCTGAATGAGTTCACGCTGTTACACAACCTTTGAATGGTCTGGACAGTCATTATCCAGGACACAGCTTTTAAGAGCAAGGACGGAAAAAGACAAAACCACTGATTTGCTGCTTGCTGTCAATCCCAGCCATGCCTCTGGAGGTGCATGTTTTTAGTAAATCATAAAGCTAGAATTATAGTGCATCAAGGTCTAATGCTTGCCCTGTTGGAGTGTGATATGGTCCTGAAGGGTTTTATTCCCCCTTTACCACAGCAACTTGGCAACAGTTAAATGTTTTTATTAATTAAGAACGAGAAAACTCAAAATAAGTTCCTTAAAGCACTTACTTTATAGCAGCTGAAAATGCTGCTTATTACCAAGAAACCACAAAAGTTCTGAAGACTCTCCCATGGCAGAAAACCTAGTTACAAAGTGCTGACACTGAGGACTCCTTCCATAAATGTTAAAGAAACATCTCCTTACAGACAACATCACCGACAGCATGACAGTATCAACAAGTAAAATGTTTTCTTTGTTAAAAAGCATAGCATAGTTTACGTGAAGAGTCTGCCATACCTGCGAATGAGCTGTTACTATAGAAACGATAACGTATTAGAATGAGCGTATTAATATAAACCTGTGATGTTCATTCCAGCTGGCGCTATTGTCAGGGCTGCTGTTATAGAAAATTAATCGACACCTTGTGTCGAGAATTCAGTAATGATGTGTTATAAATCAGTATAACTAAAACCATCATCTGACAGTCTTTTCAGCATGGTGGAAATCATAGAGATAAAATACATGTCATAGAAAGTTATTTCTGATGTGTGTAGGGTGAGTTATGTTCCTTTGGATGGCTGAGCAATTATAAGGTTATTTTTTACTCCTAAAAAGAGATGTGTTTGCGCTGTCTGAACACCAGTGTAGCAGCCTGTGGTCCTGAGAGGAGCTCACAGATGGCGATAAGATTGGAGGGTGAATTTACCTTATCACAGCAGCACCGTGGAGATGTGCTGACTCTCCGGTGCCTAGCGGTTTAATATTAGAGAGTTCAATTACCCAGTGGAGCCCTTTTCTCCCGTATGGCCAGCTTTACAACCAGGCAAATTACACAAGTACCAAGTGGGTATCGCCTGACAGTTCGGCATTAGAAATTCTTTTGTGGAAAGACAACGTACAAAATGTGAAAACGTCCGTCCATCCACCCATCCATCCATCCATTCATTCTCTGTACTGCTTATCCTACATTGGGTCGCGGGGTGTCAAAACGTCCTTGCCAGAATTAGTAACAGAATGTTTTAAGCTTTTAAGTATATGAATCACAAAATGTAAATATAAGACAAAATAAAAAATAAAAGGGAAAATATGTTGCATAAGAATTCACCCCCCCCTAAACTTTTTGAAGCCCACATTTTGTAGTGTTACAGCCTGGAAGTGAAATGGACTTAATTGGGACTATACGTCATCTGCACAAAGATCATATAGTATTTCATAATTCATAATATTGAAGTGGTGGGTAAAAAATTATTTACAAATTAAAAAAAAATAATAATAATTTGTGATTACATAAGTATTCACCCCCATTGGTATGAAAACCCTAAATAACTGTAGATCTGGTGCAATCAGCTGCCATCACAGGTAACAGAATGGAGTTCACCTGTGTGCATTTAAAGTGTCACATGATTTCAATATGAAGCTCCCAGAGTTTGTTAGAGAAAATACCTAAACAAACATCCCCATGAAGACCAAGCAGCTGTCAAACAAGTCAGGAACAAAGTTCTGGAAAAGAATCAATCAGGCGTTATAAAATTATCCTAAACTTTGAACATTGTGCACAGTGATATTAAATCCATTATTAGGAAATAAACATTATTAGGAAAGAACATGGCACAACTGCAACTCTGCCTAGAGGAGGACATCCACCAAAAGTCAGTGACTGGGTAAGGAGGGCATTAGCCAACAAAGGAACCAAGAGGCCAAAGGCGAGCACTGAACATCTGGCGAGCCATAGGAAGTCCTGTTTGACGTTAGCCGAAAGACATGTTGGAAACTCAGCAAACATCTGGAAAAATTTTCTCTGGTCTGATGAGATCAAAATTTAACTTTTCGGCCCTGGCACAAAGTACTACATTTGGTGGAAACCCAGCACTTCTCATCACCCTGACAACACCATCACTGCAATGAAGCATGGTGGTGGTAGCATCATGCTGAGTGTTACCTTTGGCCTCCTGGGTGCTCCATTAATCATTGGAATATAATGACACCTCTGTTAGGTTATGCCTCCAGACAGATATTTTCCAGGCCTGAGAGAGGGATTAAAATTCAGACCGTAGCAAAAGTGTCAACTCAGAAAACAATACAGTACTGAGCTATGGCAACATTAACAGTAGACAGACAGTAAACTAGACTACCCCATTTTTGCCTCTGTTTTCAAATACGATCTTGACTAATGCTTTGTTGGGGTTCATTATAGATGCTCCAAAAATCCAGGGTGCAGTGACAAAGTTTACATGGGAAGGGAATGCTGCTAATCTCACATGTGAGGCTCTGGCTCATCCAAGTGCATCGGTGCAGTGGTTCCGCGATGGATTGCAGCTGCCAGCAGTGAACACCACCAACATCAAGATCTACAGCACACCAACCATCAGCTATCTGGAGGTTTGCCCACCATCCATCCACTGCCTCTGCATGCCTGTTATGATTTAACTAAACCTCTAGCAATAACTAAACATCATGCTCTCTATCTAGCAGTGGTCTGTGCCATTGACTATACATGGGCTTAAAGTCACATTTTTGTTTCAGATTAACAATATATAGTCTTTTTTTAAACACTTTTATAGACTTTGCTACTCTTGTGTCACAATGACCTGAACATCATCCCTGTAAATTAAATTCAATTTTTCTAAATTCTAATTTTTCACAGTATTTAGAGAAATTGATCACCCAAAGGGTTATGCAGGAAGCAAGACTAGACAAGCTAGTTTAGCCAGTCCACAGACCCCATTTCTGACATTGAAGAGGTCTCTTACATCAGCATAGCAATCACAGCTAAACACTGTAAACTGTACTCCAACCGCAGCAAAAATTGTAGTACAGGAGGTGGGACTTGTTGGAATACAAGTGGGGAAGAAACTCTTTTTTAGTTTGCTAAAAATTGATTGATTGATTGCTAGTTGAGGTTTCATGTGTACACCAACACCCAGCCTCTGATTTGCTAAAGTGTTGAATGAATATGCAGTTTGGAGAATTTCTACCAAAAGTGTAAAATACAAGGAGTAGTTGTCAATATAAATAGATTATAACTTAGCACTCGGAATGTGATTTACTAAGACTGAAATTCACAGTGAAAGCAGGCGCAAACTAGTGCAACTGAAAAGCAGGTATTAAATTGGCAGGAGGCCATTTCAGCCAGTTGAAGAGAAAATTATACCATTCCCTAGCTTTTAATAATGAGAAAACTATTCATGAATATGCTTTAGTGTCTCAATGGCCAAATTTCTTCAAATTATTACTAAATATTACAGAGGCACAGTTGTTTTTTTCATACTCGATAATCACTGCATGTTCACAACTTTGATACCAACAGCATTTTTAATAAAGTAAAAAGGGAACAGATTAAAAAAGAAACCTGTAAAAGGGTTTTTATTCACACTTTACTCACAGAGCATACACTCTTTTATTTTCCATTCATATTGTATCTTAAACATTTAAACATAATTGCTGAGCAATTATGCAGTGATTCTTCCCAATGCTCATGCCAATTAGCACTTGTTATTGGGGATCTTAGTAATGTTGTCTACAGATGACCTGAGCAAATCCTGCTCAAATTTTAAACACTGGAGCTCAGGGAGTCACTCAGTCAGTCAAGTCCGTGAGCAAAAACACATGCTGACAAGTTAAACCCGCAATTTTTCGTTTTGTTCAAATTAAGTGAATATATAATATATAAATTGGATTCTTTTTTTTTATATTTACATTATATATATTTATATATATATATTTACTATATTTACATTTGTTGTCCATGTGACCACTTGAGGCATTTGATAAACTGTATTATCATTTTTACAGTTTTCTATGATAAATTTGTATTGCCTTAATGTAATATTACAGAACCCCAAATTGTCCATTTCCATATTAAATTGAGCTGGAATATGCATCTGTCAAAACCTTTATTAGTCTAAGAGCTCAGGAGGTTGGAGTTTAATGACTGTTTTTTTTTTATGTAGTGTACTCGATCAACTTAATGACACTGCTGAGTAATATATATAATTTTGTTTCTACAACAGCATGATTTTCTCATTGTTTTGTTTTCCCTCATAGGCGACCTATTACATTAATTACACTAATTAAACTGTTTTCTCAATAATGCCTGCATAAACAGCATTGTCATTCTCCTTGGAAGCAACACAAAAACTCACTGCATAAACAAACAGACAAACAAACAAACAATACATGAATGAATGAATTAATTAAACGAAATGTAATTTAATTTTATTTAAAAAAAAAAAAAAAGGCAGCTATCATGTCCCTCCTGGAAAAAAAAACTGATGGTGACGCAGTAAGGAAAGAGAAGAACAGAGAGAAACTGTGTGCATACTGTTGTCAGGTTTTCAGGCCATTTCATGGAGCTCACAATGTTCCCTGTGACAGAAAGTCCCTGTGCTTGCGGCACACTTTCCCAGGCTGCTGAAGCTAATGGTGCCACCACTATCCTCTATCTGTCTCTCACTCTCCCTCCCTCTCGTTTTCTCTTTGAGTCGTTCAGTAATTATCAAGTGAGATGACTGCCACAAGCGAGGAATAAAAGGCCACTGCAAGTGCCCTGGCCATGAGCTTCCCAGAAGCCATCCACCCAAAAAGCAAACTGTTGGTGTCATGCTAGGTCAGAGCACACAGCGGCATGATGCATTCTTTCTCTCTTTCTTGCTTGCTTTCAGGTCACCCCTGAATCTCAGAGTGACTTTGGGAGCTACAACTGTACAGCCACCAATGTAATCGGCAGCGACTCTAAGGAGTTCCTGTTAATCTCAGCAGGTCTGTATGTGAGAATAGAATTTAAATATGCATTATATATACACACACACACACACACACTCACACACACACACACACACACACATACATACTCCAGGGGATTTACGTGTTTAAGGCTGTGCAAAGCAGAAACACAGTTGTGATGTAACTGGCACTGGAATTTAAATATTTCATTATTTCATTAGACATGTATTTTTACAGTAAGTAGTTTAATGTCATAAAACCACCTCTAAATCCTTCCTGCTAATTTCAAAAACGGCAGGCAATCAGAAGGTAATTTACCCTCAGAAACGGTTTAGCTGCAGCAATAGAGGCTGTGCATGTAGTTTTTTGGGTTGAGGCTCTGGAGTAATAAACGCAGCGGGACATAATTTCCAGGCTGAACAGCAGACAGTCAGAGATGCCGCCAGCTCAGATATTTTTGACGCGCTGTAAAGTGGGTCAGCCGTGAACCGGCGTGGGTGGCTTTGAGACGATTATTTAGACTCTGTGCGATGGACAGTGCAGGCATGACGCCTCTCTTCATCCTCCTCCGTGTGACCGCAATTCCCCATTTGCCCAATCAGCACCTAAATTGGAAAAGCCAGACTTTTATTATTTCTCTAAAGTGTTCCTTCATGAACGCTTTTATTTGAGCAAATAAAAGCACTGCAGGAAGTGGTTGCTTTCACATAGTAAACATCTTGTCCAGTGAATCAGCAATTTACTCTTCCTTTTTAAAGTTTATTTTAAAATCTTTTTTTTTACATCATCCTTTCAGTCCTGTGTTATTTGTTCTATATACCATATACACATTTAAAATGTGTGCTTATGAGAAAAATCAAACAATACTTTTGGTGTTAAACCCTATTCAGATTGGAATAGTTTACTTGCAGAGGTGTGAAGGTGTAATTATTATCTTAGAATCTTTGGGATTTTAGTTCCGTCCAAATCTATTATGCCAATAACCTTATATCTATAAAATGATTAGTAGAAATAATTACTACTGACATCCTCTGGCAACATTACTAAACAGACATATGTCCAAAAATCTTATCCCAGTCAAACAATACTTAATCCAATTACTGTAGCACCTAATACTGTAGGTGGTTTTTTTTTAGTTCATCTCATTAATGATGCTGTAGTTCAACGCTGTGCTGAATTTTGAGCTTTAAGCCTTTGCAATTTTGTAATTTGTAATTAACTATTGTCTATCTTTGCTCAATCCCTGCCTCTACAGTAAAGCTAATTGCCACCAGCACTTCTTTGGCTTTGTTTAATGTTATGCTAGCATCAAACTAGCAGTAGTGTAGCTTTTTGTAACATTCCTGTAATTCCTACACAGCTAACTTAAAAACGCAAAAAAACAGGTAAACTACCTCATGAAGAGTATACTATATTACAGTATTTAAGGCCAAAAGTTGGTAATTCACTTACAAGTAGCTTTGTTTTTCCAGTCACTGACACAAGCTAACAGTAGTGAATTACAAGGTTTCAGTATTTACCACTGCAATATAATTTGTTGAGCATGATGATGGAAACTAGCATTATTGTCTTGGCAGTAGCAAATGCTTTAGCTAAAAAAAAAAAAAAAAAAAAAAGGAAAACTAGCTTATAAAGCTTTATATTATATCTCAGAATTTTGTTACTGCCACTACAATAATGCTGGTTTCCACCAGTAGTCCTGTGTTTCTTTATGCTAGCACCAAGCTACAATTAGAGTAAATTTTCCATAAACATCTTGTAATTCCTAAATAAATACTAACAAGTGATTAAACTGCCTCATAGTGAAGTCATTAAATTACAGTGTTTAATGCTGAAATCCCTTTATAAGTAGTGAAAGTTCATGATAGTGTTATTTAAAAAAAACTACTAAGAATGTACATAGTATTACAGTTCTGCTCTATAGAGGATAAGCTCAGTAACTACAATTTTGGTCAAAATAGACTTAAGAGTGCAGTTAAACTTTTGGAGAAGCAACCGGTTTCAAACTTATTCTGTTTTTGAGAAAATAAAATGTAAAAAAAAAAAATCACACATTTGGCAGAACATTTTAAAACAGTAGCCATTTTTCTCAATACTAACATTTTTACAGCAATTTGCCTTTGTATGACAGAAATATGCTAATGATAACATATGTACTGCGTATCAATATACTGTATACCTAATACGAGCAAATAAAAGGACAATCGAGTAGCTTTACAGCCATCAGTATTGCTGTATGTAACGTGTGTGTTTGTTGTGTAGAGGTGCCATCGGTTCCAGTTATCGAGCGTGTTGAGCCATACCCCAGCACAGCCATGGTGGAGTTTGATGAGCCAGATTCAGATGGAGGAGTGCCTATTCTCAAGTACAAGGCTGAGTGGAGGACAAAGGGTCAAGACTGGGTTAGCAAGGTGTACAACGTGGAGGAGGGTAAGTGTCTACACACACTGTTCTCCACACAAACAAAATCTGCAATGACATAAGGAGTAGATTATTATATATCATTATCCCACAGCACTGCTGAATCCGCAATTCTGATTGGTCAGAAAGTATCAATGAATTTTCTATAACAGCAGATATGACAGTAGTTCTGACTTCAAGTCAGATCACAGGGTTATATTCTCATTCTAATATGTTTGCTTTTCTATACTAATCGCTTGGTCACAGAAACGTGTATAGGGGACACTCTGGAGAAACAAATTTTAAAGTGTAAACACTGATATGGTAAAATTTTCTATGAGACGCTTTATGGAAGGAGTCTCCAGTGTCAGTGCTTCGTAACAGTCAGAGGTAACATTTTCTGACATGCGAAAGTCTTCAGGTCAGAGGGCAGTGTGCTTTTATGGTTTCTCTAAATGATATATTGGTCTTTAATCAATAAAAACCTGTTGACCTTAGAAAACTGCTGTAGTATAAGAGGAATAAAACACTTTGTGACTTGCTTTTATAGTAAAATAATCAACTTGTCCCTGTTATGTTTTATTTCTTAAGGAATTGCAGTTGCTCTATAAAGTAGCATTCTCTTCTAAAAATGTGTAACTTTTAAGGATTATCTATAAAACAGAAGTCTATGTTTATTATTTTGCTTTTACAGCATTACAGCACAGTATTACAGCAACTGTGTCTAAGTGAGCAGTTATCTTTTCATTAGCAAGCTCAAACGTTTGCATTCCTGTTGACATGCTCTAGTTAATTTGTGCCACATTAATGTGTCTAAAGACGAGAAACAGTCAAAACATGTTTACTTTAAGTCTAATTTAAGGCAAAAAAAATTCAAACTCTTAAGTAGTTTGCTTTGAGCAGTCAAGTCAAGAGTTAAGGAATCAGAAAAAAATAACAATTCTCAAAAGATCTAAAACAGAAAGGCTGACCTTTCACTAGACTCCTTCTAAAAAGAAAACTTCACCATATCAACGATTATACAATTCTGTGAAAAGTCCAATATAAAGCTGTCTAGGTTGTTACTATAGGAATGATAACACATCCCGATGATGCCAACCATAGCCAACCATGGAGGAGAGCCAAGGGAGAAAATTGGCCATGCTGTCTGGGCGGAAGGGATGGCATACTCTTTCTCCCCTGTCAATCACAGCAACACTAACTAATCATGGGCGTCTGTGAGCTCATGTATGCGGAAGAGGGTAGATAATACTTTCCTTCAGCATATGCAGCAGAGTGATATGATGCGGTTGACTGGCTTCACGTGCCTTCATGTATGATAGGGGAGAGTTGGCTAGGCGTTGATAGGCGACCAAATTGGATAAAAATAGGGGGAAGTCAAAAAAATTGGAAGGAAAGGATAATACTTTAGAATGTGTTAATATAAATCTGTGATTTGCCTTTGCAGCTGGAACTTCTGTCAGTTGAGAATTCAGCAGCACTATGGTATAAATACATTTGTACAACAGTTAAATGACAGAAGGAACTGGCCGATATTGTCACACCAAGGCTTGCTAGTTAGCACATTATCTAGACTTGCAGGGAACAAACTGTACCTCTCTTACACATAGAACTAAGAAGCAGTGGTGCTCTATACACAGTGCTGGTCTGATAGGGTTAACCCAAACACTTACAAAAAAAAAACCCACCAAATGACCTCTGGTGGAAGAAAGTGAAAAATACCCATCCTAATGACTCAGTGTCACCATGACCTCCCACGAACACTGCACTCAGCCCTTCCCACAACCTTTGCCAATCGAAATTGTGCAAACCAAATATTTTTTTTCTAATGGCAGAATACTGCTGGCTGTTTCACAGGAGCCGTTTGTGGCAGGCGTGAAGTATAATATAAAATCTCCTAAAAAACAGAGCACACAATAGTGGGTACGACATAGGCTTTGGCTGAATACTAAGTAAGCAAGCTCTTGTCAGAGGCTGAAATGTGGTCTGTTTGTTTGAAGTCGTCCAGTGTCTGTCTCAAGGGGGAATATGTCAGCTCACTCTTTGCTGACAGCCCACTCAGTCAGCCAGTCCTCCATGGGACATTCATGAGAACAAGCCTGAGACGTGCATACAAACACATTTGTGTGTGGGGGAAAAAAAAAACCACGCATACACTTGGGGATAAGGGCACTACAGCTACCCCTGGAGTATGCCTCTCTCCACAATATCTCGGCAGAAGCTTTCTTTCCTAATGAAATCTCAAAAAGCAGAGTGTATCCAACTCCCTTTAGAAATACCGTAATGCACTGCGTTTGGTTAGTGTCCAAATAATGTTGCTGTTAGGATGCTCTCTCTCTCTGTCTGTCTGTCTATCTATCTATCTATCTATCTATCTATCTATGGTCACTAGTAGCCAGTCAGAGAAGGCAATTTATTGTAATTAGTTAAATGTGGCAACCAATGAAAATACAGGATGTCGCATACTTTCTGTTCAATAAATAGAGCATTTTGTCAACAGTAACAAGACAAAAAAAAATCAGCATCATGACTAAATGAAAATGATAATATTTTTTTCTGTAATTTTATATGATCATCAAAGAAAATACGACATGAAAATATATTGGGATTCCTATGTCAGTATTTTAGTAAAGTTGTGTTTAAGTGGTTTTGTAAGCCAAATCAGACTAAAAATTCCAGATTTAAAAATGTTTCAGTAACACTGATTTTCTTTGACTCACGTGTGCATATTAATAAATGCCAGTCACCCATCTGCAGTTGAACAAAAAAGTGATTTAAACTTAACAACGTAATCCGTATATTAAATTGCATTAACTCATTGCCAATGATGCAGTTTGAAGCCTGTCAAGTGAGGCATATTTCCTTATGAGTAAATTGTAGTTGTTTTGCTTGTTTTTTATGTTTTCCTTTCTTTTTTTTTTTTTTTTGTCTTTCTAAAGCCTGTTCACTAGGGATGTAACGATGCAACATGACACGAGGCATTGCCATGCAAAAAGTTGATGTGCATTGTGGGAATGTTTGATTCACATCCTGCGAATCAGTATTCTATTAATTACAGAAATTAAAACAGAGCCTTTTCAGTCATAATATTTCTTCAATCAAATTTTGTTCAAAATATTCTGAGAATCGAACTGAATCAAATCATGAAGCCAGTATCATGAATCGAATCGTTACACTCTTACTGTTCACACAAACGTGCTCTGAGACTTAACTCCTTTTCTAGTTTCATACCTCAAAATACCCACTGCAAAATATTCCTGGCACCACTGCTGGGTGCTCTTACTTCTGGCACTCCTTGTGGAGTTTGATGGTGTGTGGAAGAATGCTGTGAGCAGAAAGAATGGTGCTAAATTCATCACAACATCAGCAAGAAATTAGCTTCCCATCTCTAATCTATGCTTCATGCAACTGAGAACGTACAAATCTGTCTGGTGAGGAACAGCACAGTGATGCAGATCTCATGAGAAACATATTAGGAACACACGCTTTATAGGTGTTTTTAAATCCAGATTAAAATGTACTGTACTTGTTTGTCTATTCATTTACTATTTTTTCAAGATTTGGATTTTTTGTAGATTTGTAGTCAGTTAATTATGATTGTTTTTTTATTGTGCTTTATTATAAATATAACTTTTTATGATTAGCAGGAAAACTGAGCAAAGAAAGCCTTAAAGGTTTGAAAATCTAGAAGGTTTAGTCTGGAATTTTTTTATGCAATATTTTATATATAGTTTTATTATACATTATTATTACTCTTTGCAAAAATCTTAGGTGTATTACATATGTATAGACACCCAATTTATTAGGAACACCTGTACCCCTGTGCATTCATGCTATCATACACTCAGCCAATCATGTGGCAGCACAATGCATAAAATCATGCATATACAGGTCAAGAGCTTCGGGTAACGTTCACATCAACCTTCAGAACAGGGGGAAAATGTGATCTCAGTGACATTGACCATTGCATGGTTGTTGTTGCCAGACAGGCTAGTGTGAGTATTTCAGAAACTGCTGATCCCCTGGAATTTTCACGCACAACTGTCATAATGTTTACACAGAATGGTGGGAAAAATAAAAAAACATCCAGTCAGTGGCAGTTCTGTGTGCAGAAGCAGCTTGTCAGTGAGAGAGGACAGAGGAGAATGGCCAGACTGGTTCAAGCTCACAGGAAAGCTACAGTAACTTATATAAACACTCTTTACACCCATGGTGAGCAGGAAAGCATCTCAGAATGCACAACATGACAAACCTTGAGGTGGATGAGGTAAACAGAGGAAGACCACACTGGGTTTCACTCCTTTCAGCCAAGAACAAGAATCTGAGGCTACAGTGGGCACAGGTTCACCGACTCTTGGCAGTTGAAGCTTGGAAAAACACCAGGCAATTCTTTTCTTAGATGCCTATTTTAGGCCTAATGCGTTAGAGTGAGAGTAGAAAAAAAAGTAGATTTCAAAACTTTTTTTCCCCCTTTTTAACAAATTCAGTGTTATAGAGAAGATAGAGAAGTCTGTCTGGGATTTAACCTGCAGAGACAGAAGAACTGAAGCAGGTTCTCCAAGAAGCTAATTTCCTTTGAAAACTGTGTGTGTGTGTGTGTGAGAGAGAGAGAGAGAGAGAGAGAGAGCAAATTGTGATTTGATTTTATCAGTTGTTCTACTATTTAATGCTCAATATAGTAATTATTATGATACTTAAAAATGTTCATTATTTTCAAAGCCTTTAGAGTTATAGACTTATGCACACAGGTCATATCCAGTGAGCAGTTTCTTTCTTCCAGTGCTATAGAGTCAGCCTGTTTATCAGAAAACCTGTCATTCCTCAGGCCTCAGCATTATCACCATCGTTGGGCTCAAGCCAGAGACTGAATATGAGGTCAAGATGTCTGCCATCAACGGCAAGGGTGAAGGAGAAAGCTGTCCCCCAGAGACTTTTAAAACGCTGCCTGTCAGTAAGTACCGCTCTCTGTTTTTCTCTGTCCTACAAAACTGTGGTGCTTACACTCCCTCACCGACCCTTAGTCCAGCAGCAGGCCACGCCATAATCAGGATCCTCCACCTAGCAAATGTGCTGCCAGTCATTATGTGTGTGTGTGTGTGTGTGAGAAAGAGAGAGAGAGTGAAAGAAAGAGTGAGCCAAAGAGTGCTGGGAGTTGCTTGGCTAATGTCTAATTCCAGCTCCACCAGTGTTCCCTGCAGTCTGACTGTCCAGCATCCCCCTCTCCACCCCCTCACCCCCTCCAGTTCCTGCCAGTGCCGAAAAAGCTGGCATGTGCATCCATTCTGAGTGTTGTCTGAGTTGATGGGCTCAATCCCTGCTTCATATGGAGATTTAGATTACAAAATTCTCCTTGGATCTGTTTGTCTCCGTCTACAAAGAATTACTGAAAACTTTAGATTCACCTCTAAGCAATGGTAGCGTTAGAGCAATGGCAATCACGTCTGTTTTCCCAACTATATGGCCAGTTTAGAAACATAATAGTTTTACTATTAACTTTAGTTGGCATTTTGCCATTTTATATCAGCAGAAAGCAGTTGAGTTTTAATTTTATATATTTGTACAGATAAAATACATTTGTATGTTTTAAGTATATCCTCCTAGTATAATCTATTGAGGAGAAACTGAGAGAAATCTACTGATTTACTAATGATTTGTAATGTCTGTAAAACATCTTGATATCACCTGCAAAAAATGTGCAAGCTGATTTAACAACATTGTTTACAGAGGACTGTGTCTGTCAAATCCACAAAATTGGACATTTTGTCCCCTTTAAATGAATGTGATTTGGGGCGTACAGTATATACAGGACAGTGTGAATGCATTCACTGTATGGCCAAAAGTTTGTGGACACCTTACCATCACTCCCATATGTGATTTTTGAACATCCCATTCCATATTTAGTTCCCCTTTGCTGGTATAATAACCTCCATTATTCTGGGAAGGCTTTCCACTAGATTTTTGGAGCATGGGGATTTGTGCTCCTTCAGACACAAGAGCATTAGTGAGGTCAGGCTCTGATATCAGGTGAGGAGGCCTGGGGCGCAGTCAGCATTCCAGTTCCTCCCAAAGGTGTTCAGTGGGGTTGAAGTCGGGACTCTGTGCAGGCTACTTGAGTTCTTCCACGCCAAGCTTGGCAAACCAAGTCTTCATGGACATGTGGCAACAGTTTGGGGAAGGCCCACATATGAGTGTGATGGTCACGTGTTCACATACTTTTGGCCATGTAGTGTATATTAATTTAGCCCCCACAATGTGATTTAATTAAACCTAAATATCACAACAGCGATTGCATGTGTAATTTATCACAATGGAAGGGCAGGTATTAAATTGGCATACCATTCACATAGTTTTATTAATGAGAAGGTTTATCAAGATCATACTTTATTATCTCAAGATGATCAGAAGGCTTCTTAAAATGATCACTTAACATCACTTAATATAATATTAATATTAATAGTTTATATGATATACATATGTATTAGATATTCACCACTTATTCACACTTCCGATGTTAAATAGAACCTGTGTTTGTTATAAACAAAATATACACTCTTATTTGCGTTCATATTATATTTTGAACAGTTTTTCCAGAACATCTCACCACCTTTATTTGATGTTATATTGGTCATGCAGTTATTCCTGCGTGGCGAGTTAGAGTTTCAGTTTTACCGCTGCCGGAGTCTCTTTGAGAGCTGGACTTGAATAGCTCACAAAATCCTAATTTAGCTGAATGGAATTGCTTTTTTCTGCACTCTCAATGTGTTTGAAAACCAGAAGCCACAAAATTATCTGACATTTAAACATGTGAGTGGAAGTCATGTGTATTAATTCTCCAGAATTAATAAACTCTAATATCTAACACTAGCAAATTAGATCATTTTAGTTAAGCTCATAAATATCACAGTCGATTATATTTAAACCACGCAAAAGAGAAACCAAATACCTGTACAAGTGGAATAAATGCAGTATATGTACCAGATGGGTGACAAATTAAAGGAAAAACTAGTGACCCTGTTATGTTGCGTAGAGGGAAATGTGACTGCAAATCAATACAAAGTTTCTATCCTGATGAGAGTGGTCTCTTCCAGGATGACTCCGCCCCATCAACAAGGCATGGAGTTCACTGTATGGTTTCATGAGGATGAAAATTGTGTTAATCATGTGGACTGGCCTTCACAATTCATACCCAGTTGAACACGTACGACAGATTTTGGAGTGACAATACAGCAACTGAGGGAATGTCTTTTAGAAGAACAGTGCTCATCTCTCCAGTACAGTTCTGGAGACTTATAGAATCGATACCAAGGCACACTGAAGCTGTTTTAATGGCTCATGGTAGACCAAGACCTGTGTATTCTAATACACTTTATGTTTTTTTTCCCTTTAATTTGTCACCCATCTGTTTGTGCATATATAAATTAAACGATAAAAGTGCTAAAAGTATAGGGTACAATAAATGATTAGGTTGGTGAAAGCAATGAGTTTTCAGTTATGTTTTAAATAAGGTAGAAAGGTTTTTACATGATGAAATCTTTTGTGCCATTTTATGCTTATTTATGCACTGGTAAACTAACAGCACTCATTTTGTAAATTGATGCTACAGCAGTGTTTTCAGCTGAATTGGCCAGGATTGTACTTACAGAACAGATGTCAAATTAACTCAGAAGTAAAATATGGATTTTGTCTGCTGAATTTTGTTTAAAGGAGCACTTTCCATGCATTGTAAAAGTGTTTTTAATCTTTAAGGGTTTTTTTTTTTCCAACTCACTGGATAATTACTGAACGTAATAACAGGCATCTTTTTGCTCAGCCTGCCTAGAAGCAGATTAGAAAAATGAGTGAGTGTGAGAAAAGTGACGATAGCGAAGCAACGACTCTTTGATAATTCGGTTTCCTTCCAAACTAGTAGGGATTAAGTGACTTTATAAAAATGCACATAATTACTGCTCTCTCTGCAGTCTTTTATTAAAAGAATTTCTCCACTGATATGATTCATTTGATTAATCTCTGAAGTGCTGTGTAATGAAATCACCAAAGAAAAGGGTTCATGCAGCAACATTTCTTGGCTGTTTTGCTTTCTGACGATCCTCAAACTAGAGGGAAAGAGCAGGGAAGTTCTGTCTTTTTCATTTGGTAGATTTGTAAGTGAATGATTACTGTAAAGCACTAGTTTGTTATTATGGTTAGCCCAGCCATTAGTCATAGGCAGGATGACAGTAATTCCAATCTGCTTGGTATATCACGCTTCCATCTGTGCTTGGCCACCCTTTGCTTCTGTAGCAACCTCCATTCACTCCCATTCTCCTGCTCTCATTTTTCTCTCTGTTTAATCAGGTCGTTCCTCTGTGCCATTTTGGGTTCCTTTAGGACTTTGAGTAGTTCTGATAAAAGTTTTGCTGAATTAACCCTAAAGTGGCCAGTTGGACTCACCTTTCTTTTCTGCCATCTTGTCTATTTCTGTTCTCATGTGTTCTCTCTTTCTGTTTTTTGCATTTCTCGTCATGTTTCCCATCTTGTTTTTGTTCCACCGGACAACTCAGCCTATACTTTCACAAGTAAGTGCTTTATTTCTCTCTGGCTCTGATTCTTTTATCTCAGTTTATTTCCTTTTCTACCAGTTACTCCGAACATGTCTTTTATATCCACATGGAAGCTATTAGCCAGAAGTAGTGAAGCTTAATTGAGAAATTCAAATGAGGACTTAAAGTATTTCCTGCTTCATGTGGACTCATACACCTCTCTGAAATTGGATTTGAAATATTCTGTTTTCTCACTGAATTAAGTGCCTGTTTGCTCATTTCCTCGAAGCAAGGCGTTAAGTAGAATGTTTGCATTAAAGACCTCTAGAGAGCTCATGCCATATCTCTCTCTCACATACTCTTGCAGATGGGATCCCATTTTATTACTTGAATATGGACAAAGGTTTGTTGTAGGGATTGTTTTGGAGATTTTTAGTAACTGAAAATGTGAGTGTTGCTACACTGTAGATGTCCCTGCTCCAGTGGTCACCAGCCCTGTTCCTTCATCAACCAGGCCACGACCTTGAGTTAATCAGTACATTCAGAAGATGATTAGATTAGGGTTCAAAATGTACTCATTAAGGTGGATTTCCAGGAGGATTGGTGACCACCAATGCATACTTTCCTTCCTCCATCATGTCTCTCTTAAAACCCATACTTCTGCAGCTTGCAGCATAGTAGATGTTTAGTCATGGCTATTTCCAGCACTAATCATACAGTGATTTAAGACTTAGGTCACTATAACGCATTAAAAATGTTTGATTCAAAGTGATGAGTATTTGGTTTGTAGTAAAAGAAAACAATTGGTATGACTGCCTTTAGTTCCCATTTGTCAGTTATCTGGTTCACTTTGCCTGAGGACATTTCCTCATGGTCATTATGCTATAAGAGAAGAGAAGCAGACAGGCATGGAAGAGCCCATATCCTATAATGATAATGTAATATGACCATGTGTGGTGGAGATGGATGGCATTGTCTTCTCTTGTTGTTGAGATAGACTCCATGGATATGTGAGGTGAGTGGTGATATAATGATCCAAATGCTGCAAACATTCACTAAACATTCGTCAGCTCGCATATGACAGGACTGGAACACTTCAGTGCCTCAGTCAGTCGTCACATTACTGCTAAACAGCCCTGCTGAGAGTCTGCAGTGAATTTACCTGCCAATCCCTGGCCATGGGAATAGAACCAAAATGAATATAAAGTTGAAGACTTGCTGAACTTGTTGCAGATTATTGAATGTAGTGAGTGAGGTACTGGTTGGGGCATTATGTGCACTCACCTGGGAGTATAACCTAAGTTCTGACCTGAAACTCACTTTCTTTGAGTGTTTCTTTTGGAACTATTGTTGTAAGTCAAAAGAAAAGGGAACAGAGAAGATGCATCCATATTCTTGTTGCCTTACCAGCCCAGAATGTTATGTGACATATAGAAGAGGCATCGTGTGCTATCATACAGCACACTACAACTTTTCACACAGTGGAGAAATCTTCATTTTGACATTTGTTGAGAGGTAAAGGAGCTCTGACAGGTACTCATCAGAGCTTCAGCACCAGAGGCGTACCCACTATGACTGAAATCTCCAGAGGAGGAAGATGGTGGAAGTGTGAACAGATGCTCAGTGAATGTCATGTTCAGTAGTATGCGGGAGACTTACTCTGCTGAGAAAGCTGCCTCTGGCCTCCACCTCAATGCCAGTGGAAGTCATAATAGAGAGGCATGTAAACAATCCTTAACAGAAAAATGCTGCAGGGCCAGACCATTGTCCATGACACTTCACAGCCAGAGGCAGGGTTGGTTTGTTAGGAGACGCACAGCATGAAGGTGGATGAAGGCTGACAGACTAGCTGACTGATCCAGGTCTGTCACAGCAGAGAGAGAGAAAGATGATTGGTGGGCATCACACAGAGCTCTGGCAGCTGCACCCACCTTGCTGTTTCTACACTAGAGTTTTGGAGCCCAGCCCACAAAACCCAATTCAGGGACCAAGGAAATGATGCCCATTGCCAGACCCTCTTCTCATTCCTTAATCTGTTTCCTTACAGAGGAGACAGCAGACATCTTTACCAAAAGTCTTCTTAGAGACAGATGTATAAAAGGATGTGAAACATTTAGAAGGCATTGAGGCTGATGTGTAAGTTACAAAGCAACTTACAAGTTTGACAGGATGCGGCTGAGCAGTTGAGGGTGCCCTGCTCAAGGTGGTGGCACTTGAACTCCCAACTTTCCAATCATGAACCCAAAGTCTTAACCACTGAGCCACCATTACCCCCTGAATGTGGTGGTCGCTAGGGCTGCATTTATATCGCCAACCAATTCCAATTTTTTTGCCACGTGGGCTGCTTTAAAAAAAATGGCAGATATCTAGTCATTTGACTCATTTAAAAGACGATTTATCCTGTTAATGGTATATGAGCATGCAGATAGGAAACTTACAACTGCTGAAACTGCTGGAAATAAGACCTGTGTTACCAATGCTACCAGACTACAAGGACATTTCTCGGGCCATGGCAGAGCGTAGATACAGTCAGTCATGGCTCACGTAAAATTAAGGCAAAATGCATTTATCACAGTGGAATCACTGTTTTTAGCTGAGCACATTTCGGCAGAGAAATGATGCTAACATCAGAATCAGATATGGATCACTTCTTTGGTATATGTGAACAGGCGGGACAAAAAAAAATCAGACTGTGTCAAAAATATTGGAAATGTGCACGAAGGCTCACAATGTAAATGCAGCCTAGGAAATGTGTCTGGATGGCAGCAACCAACACCATGCATGAAAGCCTACCTATAAGCCCAAGTGAGTGAAAGGCCCAGTTTCAGTGTGGAGAAACCAAGCAGCGCTATATCAAGAATGACAGCTTTAACAGCTCATCTGGAGACGTCGTTCTCTGCTCATGTTAATCCTGTGAGGCGTGAAACAGTGGAAGTGGATGGATTTGTGTCAGCTCTTACTGCTGTATCTTTGCGACATTTACAAGTCAAGCAGGGTGTAATATGAGTGCAACAGTCCATAGTGCAGAGACTGTTCAGTCCCAGAGAGTCATCAGCTCAAACACTTTAGAGCTTTACTCCTGCGCAGACCAACCATCTCCAACACGCTTGCGGTATGCCAATCCATCTCAATACACCATCAAACTGAGTCTTAAACCCTTCAAAGGAAATGATGATGGCCGGGAAATGATAGTTGTCAATAGTAATAAGTCAACACTACTAACATGGCACCTCGTGTCAGTCTTTTCAGGCTACTCTGGGGAATTGAAATCAGAGATGAGAATGTTTTGCTGTGTTATGCCATTATCTCCATTTCATGAGTGCACTCTAAAGCCATGGGAACAGGAGACAAGACAATCCTGTACCCTGTCGGAGTGTCCTTACTATAAGTACATTAATTTCAATGTCTCCTGATGGAATATTCAACTACCTCTCCATTCTACTTGATACAAAACACTCCTAATTTGATAATAAGTGATAGTCCATAGAGGCAATTATTTCCACCTGTTAATATTCAGTGTATGCTCCAAAGCTTCTCCTTGGTGCAAGCTCTTAGACAGACATAAAGGTTTAGGGAAATAATGTCTTATCTAGCACCCTCTAGAAAGCTAGGGTCTTTAACTATCCAACAAACCTTTGAGGAACCCCAAGCGTAGGCCCAGTCTTTCAAATGCCCAGTCTTTCAAACTGACATTTTTCCTTTTGTTATATATAACAAAAGTAGACAAATGATTCTATTTTCTGAAATCTGCGACTTATACAATATGTGAAGCAGCCTGAAAAAAAAAAAGTTGATGTGGCTGAATTCTGGAAAATGGCAGAAAATTTTGAAAAATCACGTTTTGACCAAAATCTTTTGACCAGGAGCGTTTCTGCCAATAATACACTTTGACATCTCTTAAAAAAAACATAAATTTATTTTACCAAAATGACTTACAGCAGAAAAGTTTTTATTTAGGCTAATTTCTAACCCTGCCTTGGGTTTCTGCATGCAAGGATCATGTTGTTTTATGGAATTGTAGTCAGTGTGGCTAAACATGTCTACAATTTTGCTAGCTAAGCATGCTTTTCTCATGATTTGATCAAGTTTTTGGATAGTTACATGACATAGCAAAGTTAACATAAACCTTCCCTTATCAAAATGTCTGTGGTGGCTGTCAAAATGTCAGCGATGATCCTGCATCATCACGTCATCATCAAAGCAAAGAAGAGCACTTGCACACTCTGTGCTGATGACAGAAGACAAAGAAAAATACATTAAAAACAAACAGAACTGACCTAATCGGCAATTGAATTGAATTAATCAGCGATTATTTCAGCATAAATATATTGGCGTGTACAGCGATCAGACAAGTGAAAAGATGACAATGAGGCTTGCCTTTAAAAGCCTTGAGTGACATTTACCTCAGGTGATGAGACAGAGACTGTGGATGATGCTCATAATCAAAATGAGAACTCATTTCTCATCATAACTTTATAAATCATTAAAAAAAATTGTCAGGCATGTTTTTCTATAAGTAGATTAGGTTATAAATGTTGAGATAGTCTGGGTATCTTTCACTGGAATTGGAGTGGCATGTTTAAATGTTATTTTCTCACTGTTCTCACTGTTTTAGAGGGTAAGCAGACTTTAAATTGTTACTACTTCGGCTTGAGATGCAAAAGAGACATATTTCATTTTAGGATAGCCTGTAGATTTCAGAATTATTTAGCAGAAAGTGTCCAAATTTGACCACGTGAAGGGTGTTTGCAGGCTGCCACGCATATATGAATACAATACAATTGACAGTGGTGGAGCTGAAAAATGGCTTAGGTCTATACCAGAGCTGACAATTTTATCTTCAAATAAAGACACATATTTAATTTAGAATTTGAAAGTGGACTTTTGCTCAGAGGAATAGGCTTAGGTGACCGCTATGGTGTCCTCATATTTCTTAATACCTATAATTTCGTTTGTATCTAAGAATCCCCTGTCACGAATAAAGCAGAAATTGACAGGCCTGCTGCATACATATCTTATGCAGTCCTTATTATACTAGCAAAGACTCATAAGTGAGTTTCTCCTTGACATCTGTCAGAAATTGAGCTCACTAACAGACTGAGCTTTTTTCTTATTATTAAGTTTGGCTCCTAGCAGGAAATAGGGGATTTTTTTTTTTTTTTTTTTTTGCCTCTTGTTATATTATTACCTTCCACTCAAAGAGCTTATCATTTTACACCATGGCTCTTGGTTCATGGTAGTGCACACCATCCTTCACTCAGAGACACAAGTTAGATTGATGCAGAGGTCTAGAAGATGATAATGTCATCGGCAATAACGGTCTCCCAGGCAATTATTCTACAGTGCGAATCCAATTTTTCGCCGAGTAGCCTAAAGGAGGAGATGCTCCTAGGCAAGTGTGCAGCTGGAGTCATCATGACGTGATATGAGTCATGGTGTAGATTAGAATATTTCTCTTTTTGAAGCTTGTCTTGACGTGGTAACAATTGAAATAGGATTTTAAAGTGCTAGACTAATTTCATTTTTGTTTTACCTTTTTTTTCAGCAAGAAAGTACAAGTTCCTAAACCTTTGCATAAAGAAACTCTAGGATAAATGATTTTTGAATGACTTGAAAGACGTCTTGGAAATGTGGATGGGATGATGAGATGTATTGAATCTTTTTAATGATTAATGGACAATGGTAAAGTGCATACTTCAAAGGTTCTTCCACTTAGATTTTCACTTCTCTTTCAATATATTTGAGGTGTTTTGAACCAGAAAAATCAATATCTCTCAGCCTTGTGTCCCCAACAGCAGCTTTAGAAGAGGTTTAGCTATTTGCTTTCAGTTCTGTTTAGATACTGTAAGAAATGTTCTAATGATTCGTGACAGCTTCCTTTAAGATAGGACAAAGCTGTTGGAAAGGACATGTTTGCTTTTGATGCATGTTATACATCATAATCTGTAGGACTAGCTTTTATTCAAATGTGGAAACCTGCAATAAGCTACCTAAATTGATCTTCTGCCACAGGTACTGTATGTATGCTTTCATTCACTGTTATTCATCTGGATTGAATGCTACCTAAGAGTCGACTGAATGAGATTATGATATGCTTCTGTGAATGCAATGGCAAAGCAAGCACACCTTACTATGTTCTCAACATCTTCCAGTGTCTTCAGTGACTCCAACCACAAATCTTCCAACCACTGCAGCCCTTAGTGAGTATGCCGGGGCAGTGTGTGGTGGTGTTTGCCCCTCTTAACCTGCCTGCTACACTCCTGCGTTTCTCACTTAGATTGTTGAAGACCACATTGTTGGCGCTCATCATAGAAAGCAAAAGAGCACAAATAGTAAGGAAGAGAAACTTCCTGAGTAGATGTTTGTCAGACCTGAGGGCGTGAGATAGTCTCATCCAGAACGAGACCCATCTCATCACCTCAGACACCAGGGACCAGTTGCACCAGCTGAACTTATAAGTTCAATCATAAGTCAGTGCGTAAAGTCGGACCTAAGCCATACGTTGAGAGTTAAAAATTAGTGCAGTGTAGAATTTCAGTTGCACCATAGACACTATGTCGTAACTAGTAGTGTGTAAAGTCTGTGTAAAAAGTGTCGTATGTAAAAACGAGTGTCAACAGGAAACACTACGTCCATGATTGAGGTTTGTCAAGATATGGGGAAGGGGCTGTCTTTTTTCAGTGCTATATACATTCACTTTGATAGACACAACTGTTCACCTACTCATTCATGCAGTTATCTAATCAGCCAATCACGTGGCAGCAGCGAAATGCATAAAATCATACAGATACAGGTCACAAGCTTTTATTAATGTTGTTTTATTAATGGCAGTTCTGTGGGCAGAAATTCCTCGTTGATGAGAGATATTCAAGGAGATTGTCAACCCTGGTTTGAGCAGACAGGAAGGCTAACTCAAATAACCACTCGTTACAACCATGGGGAACAGAAAAGCATTGCAAACCTTGTGTTGGATTGGATACAGTAGCAGAATGTTTACTTACTATGGAGCCAGTGTTAATTTTAACTTTAAGGCTACATTGAAACTGTTACTTGGTGCAACTGATAATTTTTTTAGTAGTTCGTAAACTCCAACATAATGTCCATTTCCGTTCAAACTAGGCTACGATAGAGCTTGCATTCAGCTGGTGCATCCGGTTGCTATACTGTAGAATGTCATTACTAACCCCAGCTTTTAGAGTGGCTTCTGTCGTCAGCACATTGCATATTTTCACTGGATCAGCACGTTTCCTTTGAATGTAGGATGTTCAAGCCGTGAAATCACTGATGCTTAGAGTTGTGCTGTGTTCTAATTTACTTCTTTAAAACATTGGATTAGTCTGTGGAAAGTTTCCCCCACTTCGCTCTGTCTCATTTGAAAAACACAGCATGGCGCCTTTTTCTTGTAGCACATTAGCATATATTCATGAGCTGTGTTGCATGCTGTTTGATCAGAGAAAACGAGAGAACTGCCCTTGTGTTGTTAACCAAAATAAGCAACATTAGAGATCTTTAGTGCCTCATCGGTAGCCTTCAGAGATGCTGCATAAATTCACTTTGTAGTATCCTCTGTCACAGGTTTTTGTGTGTGGCTCTGGTTTTCACTCTCAGCATAACAAAGATGTAAAACTTATGGACCAAAGTGTGTCTCCAGGTACTCGCCTTAGGTGTGCCTCGTGAAGGTTGGCCTTTATACGGGGTTAATGTGATATCATGGATTACGATAGCTCAATACAAATACAATGCAAAATTGACACGTTTTTGACAATGTTCTTTCATTTTCTGCTGAAAAGATGACAAGGTGTTAGAATTGGACTCTGTCAGGCAACTGTCTGCTTTTTGGTTTTTGAATGGCAGCCGTGATATTATGCCTGAATAAATCCTTTGTCAAATGTCAAAGAAGGCAAAAAAGAATGTTCATGCAGGAGCTTACTGGACATGATAAGAGGTAGATGAGATTTGGACCAGGCCATCTCAAAGGGGCAGGTGTGAAAGGGGTGGTCACCTGGGGCCCTTCACTGGCCTACCCCAGCTCCCTTCACTTTCAGCCTCTCTCCTCAAAATATATATAGTAATATGTATGTACTGGGGTGCAACTCAATGCAATTCAGATTTAAACCCAAAGTGGCTGTGGCCTAAACCAGGTAATTAAATATGAACCCTATCACTATGCTCCTGAAAATACTGACAAAAAAAAACCAGAGGTAGAAATGGCAGCACTGTCAGCATGATCTATGAATTCTGACTCTGATAGTTCCTCAACCTCAGCTACATCTGACAGTTCCTCAACCTCAGCTAAATTCTCAATTAGTGATGTGCATGGGACTGGTTTTAAATCTGGCTTGCACTAATATTATATGGGTTTGTACGTGACCTAAATATTGTCTAACAGATTTAGTATTTTAAAACACTGCAACCCTGACCAGGCAGTTACTAAGGATGAATGAATTAATGCTGAATGAATGAATGTGAACTTTCTTGTCCCACGAGCTTCAGATCTGACTGTTTGCTTGTGTCCAAGCTTTTTTGTTATGTCCAGCAGGATCCCAGTCCTGCACACCTCTAGTCTCAAACAGATGCTCTGTTAACCTTTCTGGCAGGCTTTCTTAATAATAATAATAATAATAATAATAATAATAATAATAAATAGATAGATAGATAAATAAATAGTGCACCTCCTATTCACATTTGTATTTGTAGCTGTTTAGAACACTGTATCTGTTCATTCCGAATAATGTATTCATATCTGGTTACATAACTAATATATAGGTTTTAATAGCATGACTTACCTTTAGGATAGATTTCAAAGCCAGTAAATGGTTTATGCAGAACCAGAGGCATGCACTGCTGTAAGCTAATTGTTAGGCTGCTTTGTGGGGTGTAGAAAAAATACCAAGTTGTCTGGTGGAAAAATGGTGAAAATGAGCAGAGAGTTTGACTAAAAGGCGTGAAACACTAAAAGGAAAAAGAAAGCAGAGAACAAAATATGGGTCTTTGGAAAAGGTTTGTTCAGAAAAAGAAGGAAAAAATAGGTATGAGTGGTCATTTTCTGCACAGGAAAAGCACCTATACTCCTGTACCTATAGGTATTATATGTACATATAGTTATTATATAGATATTTGCAACTGTGAGAAACATTAACTCTGAGGAGTGTGTGCACAGAGAACAGCTAACGTTTCTAAACTTTTCATTTGGCGAGTATGATGCACCCGAGAATGTTGGATTTGTTAGTTATGACAGTATATGTGGTTTTGCCTTCTATTCAAAGATTTTTTTAATGAATTTTCAATGAATTTTGCCTAAATGCTTGAAATGCCAGCCTGTAATACTCACTCAATAAAAACATTTCATGGTGAGCATCTTTTTTTTGTATGAAGAAAAAGGCAAAAGCAGGTATGAAGAATCAGAAATACCTACTCTACTGATTATATATATATATATATATATATATATATATATATATATATATATATATATATATATATGGATGAAGCAAGGAGCCAAGCTTCAGGGTTAAAACTTGGGACTACTATGAAGCATGCATGATCCAATATAATTATACTAAACTGTTGGAAATCATAATAGTTACTTTAATCCTTAAAGGATAAGTTTTGAAACAAATGACTTTGGATCACTTCAGCGCCCAGACATTCATTTCTGTGATTTGCTCTGTACTGAGTAATTTACTGCAACAGTGAGTCTCATCATGAAGCTGCACTGGAAGTCTGAAACTTTCATTCTGAAACAAATCCTTTAAATCATTCAAGAACAAATTTCATGGCTTCAGGATTCATTGGCAACAAACTTAAAGTGCAAATGTAGTTCAACAACAGTATGTATTTTCTATACTTTCCATAACTCCTTAACCCCTTAACCTTCATCTTGTTGTTGTCGTTCCTCTTTCGGCTGATCCCGTTAGGGGTCACCACCGCGGATCATTGGTCTGCGTATTTGATTTGGCACAGTTTTCATGCCAGATGCCCTTCCTGACGCAACCCTCCCCAATTTTATCCGGGCTTGGGACTGGCACTGAGGGCGCAATATTGCACACGATCCCAGTGGCTGGAGTTGGTTCCCTGGGCGGGAATCAAACCCAGGCCGCAGTGGTGAGAGTACTGTGGCCTAACCACTAGTCATCCAGGGACCCAACCCCTTAACCTTCATCTTAAAGCATATTATTTAATCACTTTACATTTTTTTGTTTTTAAAAGGTGTGTGGTTACAAGACTGAGAAGTCTGGATACACCAGTGAGTGCTACTTTATTTAATATAAGTAATTCTTATTATATCACAGTGCTGAATTCTTACACTCTGACAGTAGTTCTGGCAAAAAAAAAAAAAAAAAAAGTTACACAGGGATTTTTATGGTGGCCACTCCACATGACATAAAACTAATAATAAACTTTTTAAGTGTTGTTTAACAAAGAAAAATGTATAATCATTTCCATGGTTAACTTTGTCCCTGAGGAGACATTTATTTAACATTTTTGGAAGGAGTGCCCAGTGTCAGTACTTTATAACAGTCAAGGGTAAAGCTGTAAGTTTTCTGATGCCGGGAAGTCTTCAGGATGGAGTACTGTATGCTTTGCAGTTTCTCTGTAATGTGACAAGCTGCATTTTTGTCTTATTAATTTTAAGAGAGAGAAAAAAAAGAGGCTAGTGAGTGAACAACTATTTATAGCTGCTACAACATGAATGATAAGAGGAACTAACTTGTTTCACAGACATTCTACAACAATAAATACAACTAGAAACGGATAAGAACGACATCACTGTAATTGCATAATAATAAATGTTGAGGTGGTAAATGTAACTCCACTTTGGGTTGTCATGAATGTACCTGTAGGAAACATTCAGCTTTAAAGATTTAAATCAGGAAGTAATTTTAAAACCAACATATGACATTTTTTCTTGTATCACTGACTTCCATTGCAACTTTCCATGCAGAATGACTGTAGCAGGAAATCACACAGTGTTGTGGATGAAATACGTTGTTTTATGTGACACGTTTTTGATTTGGTTTCAAAAAACTAAACTTATCCTTTACATTTCTGTGTTTGTGTGCCTAAAACTCAAGTAAGTATTCCTCATGATCTTATTGGGTATCATGAGGTTTAGAGCTAGATTGTTGTCTCACATGCTCATGTCTAAACCACTGTTACAGTTTTCTCTCTGTGTTCACACACTGGGGTCCACCAGCTAGTATGGTTCAAGCACACAATTCTGTAGGTGGAGAGTGAAACTGGACTGCTGTCCTTCGCTCTCCCATACTGTCTCAGCAGTGACGCTGAGATCTGCCTCTGTCCTAACACTGCACATGGTCATTCTGTAGTCAATGTTCACTCATTGGATATGTAGTTTTGTTTTGTTGTTGTAAATCATTGCCTTTGCTTCTGCTTGCCCTCTTTTTACTGTCACTGATAACATGCGAAAAGCACAAGCCAACAAAATAAATGTTTTTCATTGTGTTTTTTTTTTTTCTTTACCTGACCCAATAAAATGCTCTTGTTCAGAGGAAATTCGATCTTGATAGGATTCGGAAAGCAGTTTGGGATGTGTTTCTCAAAGCCAGCAAATGATGGAATTTTATTCTTAACATAAAACATGAATGAATGATGAATGATTTTAACATAATACTGCATCCTGAAGATCCTGAAACTGCTTTATGGATCTTAATATCTTAATGGCCATGGTTTGTATGCATAATCTAATGATTTAGAGAACTGCCTATTATGTTTTGAATTTGTGTTCTCTTTTGTTTGTCTTCATGTTTGTATTTTTTTGGTGTTAACACTCTTGCGTTTTCCGTTTCCACGTTTGTGTAATTTGATTTCCGATGTTTTGTATTTTTCATGTGATCCCCCCCTCATCCCTTCCCAATTTTCCTTTCAACCAATGTTGCACGTGCGTATCATGTGACTTTGTCATGTGGCTCTTGCATGGTGCTGATGATGTCGTCTTCGCTGGTGAACAGAAGGTAATTTTTTGTTTCTTTATCATTTTGGCTCCATTGCACATTAGGAGAGAAAAAAGGAATCAATCATGAGTTAGAAAAAAAAAACATTCACCCAAAGCCATCAACTTCATGGACCATTTCATTCATGAGCCATTGATTCTCTTTACACTGCCCACTTCATTTCTGGATGTTAAAAACAGGCACTCTGCCTGAACGGTAAAGCCATAGGCCTCTGCTCTAATACATTTTAATAATCAGCAAATAGTGAATCATAACAGAGGTTATATATATTAAGTACAGAATACAGCATTCAACATTCTTTACTTCTACAACCTCTATGTTCAGTTAATATCCTACTGCTGAGATTTGTATTGATTTGTGGCAGAGTCCAAACAGGAGCATAAAATCCAATAACTCAAACTTTATTTGGCTCAGCTCTGCGGCCTACAATGTTTTATGGAGATTTGAATGTAATACCACTTACTATTGAATCATTTTAATATCACATAATTGCAAGGGCTTCAAGATGCCAGCATAACAATTTAAAAGTAGAAGTAATGCACTAGGGGTGTGACGGTATACACCATCGTCAAATCTGAAATACTGATAATATTGTTAAAGCTGCAGTGTGTAACCTTTTTGTTATTAAGTGTCAGTAGGGAAAAAATATATCTATAAAACTTGGTATCAGAGCTGTCTGGTGCTCTTAGGCACAGGTTTTTCAGAAATAGGTCATCATGCTACAAACGTATAAATTATTTGAATCCTCATTGAATATATATTAACACACCATCAGACCATCAGATTAATCTGAGTGGGGTCCTGATGCAGGGGGTAATCAACATTGGGGTTTAGGGTGTCAGTGTAACCATGATGATTCGTTTGCTTAAATTATTCAATATTTGCATAGTGTGGTGCCATAGTGTGGTACTTTTTGAGAGTAAAAACAATTTTAAACATGCACTAAAGCATGCAGTAAAATATGGGATAGTGCAGAGTGCTAAATAATAGACCGATGGACTGCTTGTGAATGTAAACAACTAGTCTGTAAACTCTTGTGCTACTAAATAATTGTAACTTTGATCTATAGCCTGCCTACCTCCATTTTGAAAAAGAGTGTAACATGCAGTGAGTAGATATAGAACATGTGCATAAACTCAGTATGTTTTTTTTTTTTTTTATTGGAGTAAAATCTGTAATGGGGTCAAAATGCAGGCAGGCATAGTTAAACATGAATAATCCATAATCTGAAACTAGGAAAACAGGCAAGGGTCAAAACCAGGAGAATACAGAACTAGGAAACACAAAAATCAAAGCTCAGACTTAACAAAACGAAAGCATGATAAGACTTTGCAATGAGTGACACACAAAGGATATAAAAGGGCAAAATAATCAAGAACTAACACAGAACAGGAGAACAGAATCAAATGACAGGGACAGAAAAGAAACCAAAACAAACAAATATGTGTTCGTTGCCATGGGAACCGCAACACAAAGGGTGAACCATGACAAAGAGATACCACAGAAATCTTTTGCATGGTTACCATTATGCCATATATATGCCATATATACCATATTATTAAAAAACAAAAAAAAACAAAACAGTACTTCCAAGTGGTGAAACAGAAAAGCATTTTTGAATAGCGAGTTCAAATCCCAACAATGCCACAGCCATCTATGACTGGGAGTCAAGGGATCAATATTGGCCGTGCGCTCTTGGTTAGAGATATAGCATACTCTGTCTCCCCTGTCAATCAATGGGTGTCTGTAAACTCATGTATTCAGAAGAGGGTAGATAGCCCTTTCCTCTCAGTGTGTTACACTGACCTGTGGCACGGTAGTTCAAAAAGAAAATAATAAAAACTGTGATGGTTCTACATTAAAGTTAAAACCCGTAGTAACATATCTCTACTAGAGAGGTCACCAAATCTCTAAATCCCCAAGCGTTACATACTACAGCGTTAACATTATTCCAGTATTCCACATATGTTACAAAATATATAATCTCCAGGTTATGAAATGTATTTCTCATGTCTTCTATTTTAAAGAACAAACCAACCAGACAAAAACTAATTAATTCATGAACTCTGTTTCTAAAACTATTTAAGCAGTTTACCCAAATAATTAAACCCTTTAACTGTGCTATTCATGATTTAGTATTGAAATTGCATATCATGTATTTTTACACTATATCGTTCCACCCCTAGCATGCACCATCTGTAATATGACCTTACCTGATTAAATTAACAGTTCTACACCAGTTCCACTATACATTGCTGCACGCATGCAAGTTCACACACACTTCTGTTCAGGCCTGCGACTTGTCCTGGTCCTGTGGTTTTCTCCCGTGCATGTTCTGCGTGTGTCTGTGTCCACAACGTCTGCACTGTCATAGTCTGGTTTCCATGTATGCTGCTGCTGTGAAGTTAGAGCACATCACTCTCTCTCTCTATTTAAGGGACACTGGTCATTACGGTGGCTTGTGAAAATGAAACTGACGACTTGGATTGTGATTTTGTTTAATTTTCCTGGCATTCATGGTAGACTGGGATGTAAATCAGAGACTGCAGTCTCACTCTTGCATGATAGAGCATGTCTCTGTCTGTCCATCTATCTTCTTTATTACTTTAACCCTCAAACTTCTTTTTACTTTTGTAGCATCTGGAAAACTTTCACCTAACTGGGAATGATGCTGGTGACTGGATCTCTAATTTCCATTGACGTGTGCAATATATGAATGAAATGCTGTCTTTATTACTAACCCAGGTTTATTTGGATTTCAGCATCAAGCCATGCCTTGTGACGGCTGTGACCTTTCTAATGTTATAAGGTTCTATTTGGCCTTTAATGATCATTTAGATAGGACCTTATAATATTAGGGTCATGTAGTGCCAAAAATAACCAAGTATTATCTAAGATCTAGTTTCCTGCATGTTTGACTAATAAGCTAATGGTCTGAATCTATTTAAAGTGCCTTTGACTGATGTAAAACACCACAAGGGAAAAATGAAAAGCAATACTTCAAGATTAATCCATCCTTGTGTTTTTTTTTCCACTAGGGTCATGAATTTTTCTCTCTCATTCCATCATAGTAGCACATCCATGCAGATATGTAGCTATAGCTTACACCATCCCATAACTCATATCTGTCTTGTGTGTGCAAGCTAGCGGTGACGTCTTTGGTCAATGTCATGCCAAGTGCTAATGGGGCTATACTAGCCATTATTTGTTATGATTAATCCACAATAGTTGTAGTCTCCTCCCAGGTTCCTCTGGTGACACAGGTGGCCAGCTAACAATCCAAACAAGCAGCCCACCCAGAGATCTGACTCGCCCTTGGCCTCGCTGATATTATTAAAAATAATGGAGGAGCTCCTCCAATCAACGTGAGCAGGATAATTAAGGGAGCACTGTCATTAGGCAGCCGACTCGGTGAGATAACGAGCTCCCACTGAGAGTACATTGCAGTGGTGCCCTCTTGCTCCAGCCCTCTTCTCATTAGTGCCAAGCACGGTCCATGTTTTAACTTCCCTCTCCCATGAGCCAGGAACTCTCACTAATGCTCAATATTCAGAAAACGGTTTTATGAAAGACCTTGTTATGCCTCTCAAAAACATACACCGCAATGCCATCTCTCAACACTCAGTTGTAGAGCTAAATTATTGCCAGTGCCAGGATGATTATGATTAAAATCTCCAGATTAATTGGTTTCACCTATACCATGTTGTTAAACTGCTTCGATGTGTACAGTCCGATGGGAATTGATCTTACATATCAAAAGCTAATAAAGAAATGTATGACAATGATGCAACTTTTAACAACAGATATCTCTGCTATCAAACAGCTAATTACCGCAGAAGGTGTTGCAAGGCAAACCATGTGGAATGCACTTGTTCTAATAAGTTATCGTTTCTATAGTAACAACTTACACAGGGACTTGCATGATGGATGCACCACATAAACAGATTTTAAAATTGTTGATATGGTGTAGTTTTCCATGAGGAGACTTTTTTTAGCATTTTTAGAAGGAGTATCTAGTGTCAGCTCTTCCTAACTGAGGTAAAGAGATGCTGGTGAGGTAACAACTGTTGATAGCTGTTCCACAGCATTAAAAGTACCTACATATAAATGGATAAAATGTAAAACATATCAGTTTTTTTAATAAATAAAAATATATCATTGGCAAATTACTGTGGTATAAGACAAATAGAGCTCTTCGGGACATGCTGTTATAAGAAAATAATCCATTTTTTACCACCGCACCATATCGACCTATCATTGATTAATTTTTTTTAAACAGCACACTCCAGTGTGTTACATTCCTATTTTGTATCGATTGTTATCTCATGTTAGTTAACATGACCTAATCTATGTCATGTTAGCTAGGTTAGTACCAACTATCGACATAAAACATACTTTTGGAAAGTAAATGCCCCCATGGTGAATGTTGAGAGTAATTGTATAGGTGATCATTCAAAAGGTGTAGCTCAGTACCAAGAATGTGAAGAACAAACATAAAATCTTGGGAAGTATGTTCTTGCCATGGTTTCTCACTAACTCTCAACAACGTGAGAATGAAGAACAGTCCTGTAAGCTTCGTACTCTGCTCCAGTTAACATTTATGAGTTGCCTAGTCAGCAGTGTCGCAGTATTTTAATCTGTCCCTGCTGGAATGTCTGGTAATGATGCATCCTCAATATTTAGGTAGGACCAAGAACACTTCAGGGAGACAGGGAGAACCGTTCTCAGTTAATGACATTAAAAGCAAATACATGACAATACCAGAAAATATAAGCCCATATTGAGAAAATTACTTCGTTTTACTTTTCCCAGCATAACTTCTAACCCAGCTGTAAAATGATTTGAATACATGAAGGGTAACAATTTTCTATGTATTAAAACTCATTAGCATTTTAAGTAATGTAATTTCCGTGACACTTTTGCTATTCAGCCCAGTTCAAGAAGTAATGATTCTACCATTTAGTAGGCTTTAAATTGAACATTCACTGATTCAACTTCGATAAGGGCCTTTTAATCGTAACCTTTCCTGGCATAGTGCAATACCATTACAATAACTCATTTCTAAAGGTGTGAGCTAAGCCTCCTGTGTTTACTGCATACGTGTTGAGGGCCTGGGCTAGGACACTCACGCTAAACCCAAGCAGATTCTGTTCTTTTCTCACTATATATGTGTTTTCCTCAGGGGAACCAAATCCTCCAAAACTGGAGGCCAAGCTGCAGTCCCCAGGCAATGAGCTGAAGGTCAACTGGATCAAGCAGGACGATGGTGGCTCACCTATCAAACAGTACCTAGTGAGCTTTAGACCTGTGAGTATGATGGAATATGTAGTACTACACCAATCTATTGTTCTTCAGTCAATAGCATGTTACTCCATTGTTCTGCAGTCAGATACTTGTCATTCGATAAGGTGTCCAGTCTGAAGCACGTTACTCCATATTTCTCCAGTAAAAAACATTTCTTCCGAGTTATACAGTCAGAGACACATTGCCACATAATAGAAATCTTCAGTCAAACATATTAGTCTATGGTTGTCTAGTGAGAAACAGCTTTCTAGTCAAAAAGATTATTCACAATAATTAATTAAGTAAGTAATTTAGTCAGAAAAAATGCTTCTCCAAAGGTCTTGTCTTTCATGTTTCTGACTGGGTTTATGTTGGAGGTCGAGTTGCACTGTTACGTTGAGAACACCCATATTGACCATTTGTGTATTTCTGTGCCTATGTGCAAACAGAAACACCAGAACACTTGGAAGCCTGTGGTCCGTGTCCCTAATGGCAGTGAGTTTTTGGTGCTAAGAGGTTTGGATTGGAACACAGAGTATGAGGTTTCTGTGGTGGCAGAGAATCAGCAGGGCCGCTCCCAGCCAGGCATCCTCTTCTTCAGGACCTCCGCAGAACCCACTGCCATCCCAGGTACTATTCATTTTGACTCTTCCCCTCTAATCCCTACCCCAGCCACAGTTCCTGTCAGTCAGCACAGCCTGCAGCCGCCAAGCCCCAAAATGCTCCACCATAGCCCCAGTTAACTCTTTTCTCCTCTGCTCTGGTTAGGGATTATGTGGGCTATCAGGATTGTGACCAGGCTTCTCCTGGTTTTGCAGACCACGATACAGTCAGAGGTTGATGAGACTGGTTTAGCTCAGTGGAGCCATAAAACAGTGAGGGATGGCTAGGAGAGCTGCTGGGGGTTAAGCCTGGAGACGTGACTCTAGCTTAGTAACACTCAGCTGCTCTCCAGGTCTTTACTTGCAGCCCGACTCTTCTGGCAGCCCTCAGCTTGCTCTTTTAGCCAGCTATATTGCCCCACTTAAAGATTCTATCAGCGAAGATGAGATTTTCTGCTTGGTACTCAAGAAGCAAAGCCACACAGAATCCCTGTCACCCCTACACCCCTCCCTTCCATTGGCTTTGGCTGCTTTGTGCTTTGTTTGCAGGGCTGTGGTTTCAGACAAGTTTGCATTCTTATGTAACCTGCCTCCCCACGGATCAAGAAATGGGCCCACTCTTTCTGTCTTTCTTTATTTCTGTTGCTATCTTTGTCTAAAAGGCTAAGGTTCAGCTCACTGCAGGCTCACTGCAGTACCAAGCTTTTACTGATTAGACTGTGGCCCTTGTCTCTGTGGGGATGCAGCCTCTGGTTTTGCATGGTGATGCTTTAACAAGATTAATGTCTTAATGCTTTTCTGGGGACCTAACAGGCTTCTGCTGGTGCATGGCACCCGCTTCTCTCATCCGCTTGATGGGAAGCAGTCATAAAAAAACAGTGGGAGGTTTGGATCTTAGACTGCTATGGCATAGCAGGGTCAGATGGATCGAGTTTAAAAAAAAAGATTCAATGAGTTTTCCTTTTGCTCCTTATTTACAGAACATGCCCACGCTTACACATTGCTGTGCCAGAGTAGTTAGCTCCAGTGTGTAACATGTGGGCAATCAAAAGACATCAAGGCTTTTATTTTTGGTCCAGCATCTGCATTGCCTCAGCCTCAGCAGCTGCTCGACAGCAGCTGCGCAGAAACTGTCCAAGTTATTTTCTTGGTTTTTATTAGTACCAGATCACATACAGGTCTATCGACTTTAGCTCTGTGGAATACATAGTCTCGCAAGCGAGGTCTCTAGCTTTTGCTAGAGAGTCTGGTACATTTCATCATGAAACATGGCCAAGACTTGGCTATTTTCACAAAAAGAGGTCATTTGACTGATGTTGAAAACGATCAGCCACATAAAATATCTGTATCATGTCAGCAAACATGTAAAGATATCTCATTTACTCTCTGTTTCAAACAAAATGTTTGAAGAACTTTCAAAGATTGGTTGAACTTTTTTGTCACGGTGTTCAGAAGTTCTGAAGCTTTTGGCTAAAAAAGTGGGAAAAAAAGATATCAGCAATCTGAGACCTTTGGTCTTTGGTACATGGATGAGACACATAATGCAGTGTAAACTCTAAGTCATTTGGTGGGAACTCTAATACTGAGGCATTAACCTTAAGGCATCGTAAATTTCCATTCAGCTATCCAAATCTCCCCAGATACAGCTGACCAGGAGTGAGGCTGTTCTGAAGCAATGGCCGCTAACGTTGCTCAGTTTTAGCAACAGTTGAATGCTCAGTCAGTCATCCAACAAACCATTTACACCATGTTGCATCACTGCTTGTTTATACTTTATGTTTTTTGTCTGAATGCAACATTCCCTGGTGTAAACAGTTCAGCAGGAGAAAACATTATTTCGTTTCATAGACGTATATCTATACATTGGTAAAGTATTAAATTAGTCAAGGTTCAAATTTGTTCACAGACTATTCATTAAGTTTAATACCAGGGAAGTTGCTTAATGTTTTACTCCACCCATTGTTTGCCCAGTCCCTTCATCATTTACCATCTCTGTATGTCCTCTACCCATGGCTTGCTATGCTGCCCCTGTCATTCTGCGCTATTAACGTTATGGCTTTTATTTGTTTGTATTAACTTGCTTGAATTTTCCTTTAATATTCTTTTCTAATCTATAGTAATCTTTCAAGTTTGTTTCTGTATTTGACGTATTCTGTCTCTTTCTCTCTTTTCTCTCCCTTTTTCCCATTTCCTTCCCTCCTCTTTCCCTTGTTCTGTCTCTATCCATGAACTCGGACACTGCTGGATCATCACATTTTCATATGCAAAAACACCTCGGCTCTTGATTTCTATTTTCTCTCTTTTTTTCCCTCTCCTTTGGAAACCTCTCCTTTTTTTTTTTTTGCGGTGGTGTGCTCTGTCGCTGTGGTCTCCTGCCACTGTGTTTATGGTGTGGTGGTCGTGGCCGTGGTGTTGGCTACCTCAGCTACCCTTGGCTGCTCCTGTGTCACGTACGCTCTGGTCACTCTCATGCTCCCCATGCTGACTGTGTTCTTGCTCTCATAAACTGGAGCTCGACTGAAGAGAGGAGTGCTTGCCTCCCCCTGGCCCACTCTCCAACCTCCAACCTTCTGATCCTCTGATCTTCTGATCCCACTGCAAGCTTAACAAACAAGAACAACAAAGAAATATCGGTTACATGTTAATGGGGTTAAGCCGAGTACTCAATACTTGCATCATTCTGAATGTTTTTTTTTTTCATTCTGATTGTTTTTACGCTCTCTGTTCTTTATTCCCATGAATTTTCTGTCAAAATTAGGCACCATCTGTGTGGTTTGAAAGTTTTGGGCTTGGTTTTTTTTTTTGTTTTTTTTTTTTTTAAATCATGGACTTTCTGAAGCACTGTAGAACATCTTGTGCCTACCAAGAATTTCTCCAGGCTTCTCTTGGTGATGCATTCAGTGTACAATCACTGAGAGGGCATCTTCAACCAAGAGATTTTATACAAGTCCTGCTCTGATCACATGAATTTCTATTCAGTTTCTTATTCATTTTTCTTCCTAGATCTATTGGTTTGATAACAGGGCTCATAATGGAAGGTTATTTTCAAGAGGTCAGGCTTGTGTGTTAATATAAAAATTTTTTGTGACAAAATGTACATAATTTTAGATAATTCTAAAAAAAAAACTATGAAAGTGTGCTTCTTGTTCTGGATTTTTTTTTTTAATTTTATTTACTTTGTTTTTTTTTTTTCTTTGCTTCTTACTCGAGGAAAAAAGAACATATTCAAAACGTACTACCACTGTCCGAAGTGTGATTTGATTCTACTCTGTAATACAGTTTTGTAACTACATACCAGTGTGTTGTCATGCAGTAATCATTGTAGGCTTTAAGAAAAAAAAATAAGATTAATGTATTTTTATTGAAGGAGTAATGTGAGCTTGGATCCATTGGAAGAAGCACTATGGGATCTTGAGTCATAGCCGTATGCTAGCTGGAGTTCATAATACATTGGATCATAATACAGTGTGAACGTAGTGTGTGTTTTCTCCACACTGCCATGGTGCTGATTGTTGGTTCAAACTGACCCACAGAGCCTTCAGCTGTGAAAGGCAAGTGTGTTCTGCTGTACTGGTGGTTTCTCGTCATTATCCATCATCATGTGAACTGCTAAATTCTTTAGAGCTTTTTTTTTCTTAATGACATTTTTTAGGACACTTCACTCCTTGTCTGAAAACCAAACATGACACCCATAGGCGTTTGTGTGAACTTCTGTAACACTTACAATAAAAGAATGTTTGTGACACTTGCTACATTATTCCCTGTTGGCCAACTGTCTGTCATTACCCAAGGCTGGTGTATCAAAAAGCATTAAGTTGTTTGAAAAGACTTTTTTTCTCTTCCAGGGAGGCCACCAATTGTCAAATGCCTAATGTCAGAATGTCTTGCAATGTAACAGCTCATGAGTCGCATATGGCATTGGGAACCTGGGGTGTTTAAAATGGTCTCTATAGTGACGTTTGCTTCCTGATTCTAATAATAATAAAATTATGAAAATTAATCAACATGATTCTTGGAAACACTTGCCAATCACCAATCACCTGGTTGGGTCTTTTCCTACCTGTAAGGCAGGAGATTATTTTATTTATTACAATTGAGGTTTTTTTATATTCTGTATCAAATAATTGGTAGGATTGCAGCACATAGACATTTTTTAACACCACATCAGGGTTGTAGCCAAAGTTTATTTTAGATTGTAGAGGTACGCCTGGTTAAGTCAGGAAAGTGAGTACGCAAGCATTATGTCTCCTAATGAGAATGATAATTAACCTCATTATCACAAACAGTGAGGGGAAAAACACATTTTTCAATTTTAAACAACACACAATTGCCTTGGTGTCCTTGCATTTAACTGCTGAATTGCTGATGGCACCATGGCGTGTATAGGCTAATTAACCAGAGGCTAATTAACCAGAAGCATACCTTTTCCAACACTAACTGTAGACATCTAGGGCGCCTGTTGAAGATTGCAATTATCTCACTGTAGACCAATGACTCTGCTAATTCCTCTTATTTATTTTTTTTGTACAACACTAACACTTAAGACTGAAATTTGTTTCCTTGCCAAGATTACAAAGTACTGCGCTAGGTAGGAACCAACATATCTTACGTAGCTAACCCCATTCATTTGCAAAAAACAAATGCATCAGGAGCAACTCATTTCAGCAACACATTTTACCAATAACATCATTTAAACAGTATATTTTCTGAGATATTATAGTATATTTTCAACAGTGCAACATATGGACCATTTGGTTCCTTTTTGTTTTTTGTTGCTATCAGCAGTCTAGGATGGGCCTGATATTCACATTAGGGTAGCTAATGCTCCCATGCTCATATCAGTATCTACTTTTTACACCAAGTTTGTAAATATCATGGTTGACTCTTGAATGTTGTGATTATCTTGTCCTAAACCAAGGACTCAGCTAATTCCTTAACCTTTAGTGACTTGAAAAAATGCACACTGAAAACGGTTCACATGCCATGACAATGCGTTAACGATTATGCTAGCTAGGTACGATGCTTGCAGTAAACTACAGTAACATAGCTTAGGAAGATTGCATTAGTCACTAGTCACTCAGTAGGGCATTTTACCACTGAAATCACATGAAAGTCAGTGGCAATTGACTGATATGGGCCACAGATTAATTTGTTCCTCTTCTGTTTGCCTTGGTTTCTATTTTGGGTTTGGTTATATTGCTTTTGGGTTTGGTTGTATTGCTTTTGGCTTTGGTTTGGTATTGATTTTGGGTTTGATTTGGTATTGATTTTGGGTGTGGTTTGGTTTATATTTTGGGTTTAGTTAGATTTGGTTTGATTTGGGTTTGGTTTTAGAACCGTCAGAAACATGGCCTGGCCTGGGCTACAAATTTGAACAGCTCAGCCGCCCCTCATGGCCTCACTCATGCTTCACAGGGTATCCACTTTTGTTACCAGCAGATGTAGTCATAATGTCATAGCAGCAGTTTATTCTAGGGAAGAGAAACTGGTTATACATTGGTAGGCTATTTAGCATTAAATCTATCTTAGAGATGTCACTATAGAAGGGATAACAGCTAATAGCATACGAAAGAGTGTAGGGGCGATATCTACCAGAGGCTAATTCCCCAAACACCTCGTTATAATCCAGTGACATTGATAATTCCATTCCACAGATAAAACTTAAGACATGACCACATGTAAACTGTTACGTAGCTAAGTACTGTGCCAGCCTGACACTAACACAAAATTGGTAGTTACAAAAAAAAAAAACAGATATAATCTCATAAATGAATACATTTTGCAACATTTAAATTGCCAATTCAGAGATACATGCAGCTAATCATTTTTTTTTCTTTTTTTTCTGTTCATTCTTTGAGCCAGCAGAAACCTTTGAGGGTCCTGGGATACAAACTGGGGTGATTCATGCCCCCTGTAGCTAAATCTCTTTCTGCATGATATGCACTTTTTGACCAGCAGTCTAGAGCATGCTACTTTGAGCATTTAGCACAGCAGGTCCATTCAACCTACTTATATTAAAGCCAAAATGATTAGAGAATTTCAGAAAGTCTGAGACTGGCTTGAAGTAGAATGAAAAAAGCAGTCTTTTAACTTCAACTTGAAAAGGAACGTCTAATTAACTTTATCTGCATTTTCTAGGTAGCCATATCTCTTGCTAAACATAAGACTTTAGCATGTTTTCGATGCTTATACAATACAAGGATATAATATAGCAGTTATTATTTATTACTTAGCATTTTCACAGTATTATTATTACTATTTTAAATAGTTTATTCATTGGTTTATTTCAAAATTTTATACACAGCAAAAACAAGTCTTAGATGGTTTACAGTAATTAGGAGCACATTTTACTACAAAAAAATTGGATTACATAGTTTGGCTCATTAAATATTATTGTTAAATGTGTTATTAAATGCAGATGAACTTTACACCCTGCACTTATCCAGTATTCTGTCCAGGCACAAGAGAAGCGGAGCTTCCAGCTTAAAATCATGAGTTCATTCCATATTCATTTCCTTTTAAAATGCACATATATCATGCTAGAAGATACCTCATACCCAGAAGAAACTTTTTAAACAACCTGATACATTTCCCCACATGTTCCTACTAGTGTTTCATATTCAATTTGTCATCTCTGTAGTGAGAATCTGTGGAGACAGGTGACAGGCCTATAGGACATTCTGGACATGTTGCTGACTCGGCAGGCGGGGGCTTTGGTGTTGGAGAGCTCAGAGCCAGCATTTGTTCTTAGACGTGTGATGTGATTTATTGCTGCGCTTACAATGCGGCCCAGAGCAGAGGAAAACAAATGTTAGGCTGCAAAGAGCCCTGAACCCTCTTGAGCTGGGCAGTAGATTAAAGCTGCCAGTCATGTCTCCCACTTTCTTTAGCCAGATGTGCTCTCCAAAACACAGCTGGAATCAGAGATGGAGAAAAACACTGGCGGAAATAAAGACGGGGAGATAGAGTGTGAGAGGCAGTATAGTATAGCTGTCAAAGTGAATGATCAGTTCTTATCTTTAAGACACTGTTGAGGATTGTGGAAGTGATAATCCCAGCATTGAATTCTCTAACACACTAAAGAAGGCATCTCAAACTCGTAGAACTGTGAAATCAAGAACCAGCACTAGATAACCTACATTTAAGTTCCTAGCTTTGCCTTGATTAAACCTGGAACCTTAAAGTGTTCTTGTGTTTGTCACTTATATTTCAACAGGGCAATTCCAGATCAGAAGGGATTCCACATAGAATTGCTTTAGGAAGCTAAGAGCCCTTACATATCCAAAAAATCAATGAGAAACTCTTTTTTTCTAAAAGTGTGACAAATTAAAGGAAGATCTATTATGATATAGGGGGCATTTATTTATATTGCTGGATTGGTTTGGGTCCACTTGTTCCCTTTAAGGAAAGAGTCATTGCAAATCAATACAAAGCTCTTCTGACTGGTCACCTTTACCCTATAATGAAACATCCTTATATTTTATCCTGGTGGGAGTGACCTCTTCGAAGATGACTCCGCCCCCATCCACAGGACATGACAGCTCAGTGAATGGTTTGATGAGTATAAAAATGATGTAAATCATATGCTACGACCTTCAGTGTCACCAAATCTCAACCCAGCTGCATACTTATGTTAGACAATGTTAGACAGCACTCCACCACCATCAAAACACCACTATTCTTTTGGAAGAGTGATGTTCATCCCTCCAGTACAGTTCAAGAGATTAGTAGAATCAATGCCAAGGAGCATTGAAGTTGTTATGGCGGCTTGTAGTGGCTCAGCATCTTACTAATATACTTAATGTTGCTTTTTTTCCTTTGTGACCCATCAGTATATACAGTACATCCACTGACTGTAGAAGATCTTTTGCTCCCCTCTACCCTGTCCATCATCCACTGCAGAACAGATACTATAGTAGTGTGTGTTGTACTGGTACTAATGTATCTAGTTTGTGGTGGTCCTTTGAGGAACCTTTCCATTGATGGATGAGGTAGATACTAGGTGGTAAACTGTACCTTAAGGCAGCTGGTCTACAGACCAATATTATATGTCCTCAAAGTGATCAAGACAGTAAGTGGACCTGATAAAAAAAAGGGTCTAAGAGTGTAGGTCACACCTGGCATTAACATGGATCCTGGGTGAACTGATCGTAAGTGGACAGGGCTAAGTACAGGTATGAATGGAGTCAAATGCATCTTAAAGACACATTATGATCATGGATCCGATCATGGATCTCATCATCATCCTCTAGTGGAAATGATGTGTGAATGGCTATGCTTCTCGGCTTTCTACTTGTGATCAGATTTCTCAAGACAGATGTTAATACCAGGTGTGAACAGGGCCTTAGGTTCTTCAAGCCTTCTTTGGATAGTAAAGGGTTTGTTAGCTTTTTAAATGCATTCTACTAGATTTCTATGTTTAACCATTTTTTTTCTAAGATTGTAGGTGTGCCAGGTAGAAAAGGGATGCCAAAGAGGTTTTTTGAATAGTTCAAAGAAGAGCCAATCTTTCTTGAAGATCCATTTGAAAGTGATAAAAAAAAAAATTCCTGATCCTAATAGTTCTTTTTACAATAGAATGCAAGCGTAAAATCCTAATCTGTTCCTGTTGAATACCCATGATCTACTGAACCCACAACAGCTGAAGTGTACTTGTTTAGAATCTATCACTGTGTCTGTTTTAGGGTTTTACATAGAACCTTTAAGAGTCCCTTCAAGAGTATCAACAGAAAAACCCTTTATGCTGCTAGATTACACTTTTTCTTCTGAGAATGTATTATTTGACACTGAGGAAAAAAAACATTAAATCTAGAACCCTTACAGAATCTTTTGTTGTCCCTCTGGGGGAACTTTTAGAGGTTCAGTGTAAAGTGTTTACCAATGATACATTTTTAATAAGAACTGTAGGGATTTTCATCTAAGAACGTATGTTACAAGAATAGTTGTATTTGTTAAGAAATGTGTTTTTAAGGGTGTTAAAAACAGCTAGGTGGAAACATTTCTTCTATGTATTATTTGATGCAAAAAAAAATGTTAAACCTAGAACCCTTGAGGGATCTTGTTTCTCTGGGGGAACCTTTAGAGGTTCTGTGCAGGACCCTACAACTGAGTGTTTACCAGAGAGAAAGAGTTTTAAGTAGAACCCTCTTAGGAAGATAAGAACTCTGATCTATATAAAGAACCATTGGAGCATAGCTTAAAGGAGTTTTCTGAAAGGAAAACCCTTTGTTGTATGGTTCTACATAGAACCCTCTAAGCGGTCTCCCAGAGGGACAAACCAAAGAAGCCTGTATAGGGGACTAGATTAAACTTTTTTCTTCTAAAAGTGCATTATTGGACACTATCAGAAAATCTAGATTTTTAAAAAAAAAATCTGAAACCATTAAGGTTAAATCTAGAAGCTTTAACCTTTAAGAGATCTTTGTTTGTCCCTCTGTGGAACATTTAGACATTCTATGTAGAAGTGTTTAGCATTGAGAAAGGGTTGTAAATAGAACCTTTTAGGAAGATAAGATCCTTTAACCCCTTCTTTTTTTCCGAGTGTAGCTTACATGTTTAGAATATGTGTATTTGGAAAGTAATGCTTTAAAAAGGGTGTCTCCTAAAAGAATAATAAGTAATAATAATAAGTTCTATTTAGCTTTTCTGAAAGTAAAACCCTCCAAGAAGTCCCTGAGAGAGACAAATTGAAGAACCCTATCTGGTGCTAGATGGAACATGTTCTTCCAAAAATTGATGCAAAAAGTATTTTATATTATGATGACAAATGTTGCTTGAACTAAGTAACACTTTTTGTTAGATTTAAGAGGAATTTCTTATGACTACTGACACTAGATAAGACAGATTTTTGTGTGATGTGTTCTAAGAGAAGCTTTATTCACTATGTCCTCCTAACTGAAGCACACTGAATCTGCAAGTTATGATGTGAAGTGTTGTGATAATTGCATTGCTTTCTCTCTAATTCATTTCCGTATTAACTCTGCTTTGAACGCGTCAATAATTCACAGTCTCCCGACACATTTAAATGTGTTTACTTTATTTATAAGGCTATAAATTAAGGGCACATTTCATTAGATATAGGTATTTTAGTTTAGACCCTGACAGAATGTCAGCTAATGATAATTAATTACCCAGCCAAGACAACATTGATGGTTCTTTGGCTAAGATTGCATTTCCTGAGCTGAAAGGTCCCTGATGAGAAGAGTTCAGTAGAAATGTTTATTGAGTGCAAAGCACAGGCTTGTATTTTAAGAAGCTGCAGAAATAATGTTTTCCAACCTAATCTAAGAAAGCTAGGAAATAATAAGTCAACTTAAAAGAGGTGTTCATGTTCAGCTCCATGGTCCAATCAGACGTATTCCATACAGCCCAGGCTCTCAATCGTGAAAGCGTAGAACTTGGCAACGATGACTGACGGGAAAGCACATGCTGGAGAAAGATAACAAGGCTTCACAGAGGCTTTTCTGGAGGAAAAGAAGTGGGGAATGCTGCCAATTAATATTAATTCAGCAGGAGGGCTGAATTAGCAGAATATTTTTATTTCATTCTTCCTATTTTCTCACTTTTTTACTACTTTGGGTTTCTAGGTTTCTTCGTTCAGCTATACAGCTCAATAAATTGTATCTTTCAGGGTACAAAAACTTGTCAATTGTCTTTTGTACCTTTACTTAGAAGACCCCGAAAGGATGTAGTGTACATTTTAGAATTATTCGCAGTACGTAATTGGGACCTTATGGACCGCTGTTGTTCCTTTCAAGGATACATTCGCATTGCACCTCTGAGAAGAAATCTTCCTTTTTATCTGACAAAATTTGTGCTTCTGACTATTTTACCTTTTAAAAAACTGGCAAAATAGCTATTTTCTAGCGATATTGGCTACATTTCTAGCATTTTCTCTACTCTGGGATAATTCTCATTAATCAACCTGCCATCTGATCTGGTCTAATCTGCTACATTTAAAGCTACAGTTTGTGATATTTAAACGTGTCCCCAGACAAAATCATATCATATTTCCAAACAGTAAGCATATTTAAAAACATTTAAAAACACCTTTACACATCATCATTTGTATATTTATATATACAATCTATAATTTTTACATTATTAATTATGTCTCATTCAGGATAACACCTTGTTAGTGTTTTATTGTAAAGCCTCTAATGGATGTCATACTTTATCCCAGATTGTGATTAAGTATGGAATAAAGCATGACCATTGGTAAACCATTGGTAGCACTGCCAAATTGCTGTAGTATATGGGGAATAAAACACATTGGAATGTACCTTTATAGGAACATAATCAACGACAGGGTGGTGTGATGTTGCCTGATGCGACATGGACTTATTGTTCCCACCCTGAAGTTGATTATATTCCTATAAAAGCACATTCCAATGTGTTTTATTCCTCATATACCACAGCAATTTGGCAGTGCTACCAATGGTTTATTTATAGAAGTAAACATAGTCTTTTTTTATTCATTTATAGTTACATTTAATGTCACTTATGGTATAGCAGCTATAAACCATCTGTCCCTCATCAGCCTCTCTTTGTCTCTCTTGACGTTAATAAGACAAAATCCATTTAGCAAATCATAAAGTCCTGTCCCAAAGACTATCAAAAAAGCTTTATCTCTGATTGTTACAAAGCTCTGACAGTGGAGACTCCTTCCACAATGTTCAGTAATTGTCTCCTTACAGAACACTGCACCGTATCAATGGTTACACACTATTTTTTTTCACTTTATGTGGAGCATCCTCCATACATACATTAGAAAATGAATCACAATCAGAAGGCTGTGGTATATGTATAATTGTGGTATAAGTGTAATTGCTGTAGATGTATTCATATTATTATGGACTACTTATATTTTTGCTCTGAGCACAAATTCCGGTTGCCAGTCCTTTCCCCCGGAGTGCTGCGTGGGCACAGGTTTGCTCAAGGGCACAATGACAGTAGCAGAACATTAACAGGATCTTAACAGCACATATTGCACTCATGACCTCATGGACCAAAGGCAAATGTTCTCACTATGTTTCCACCACCCACTCACACATTCAAAGTGTTCTGTACATTTAGATTCTTTTCAAAATGTGTCCATATATCTAAGAAAATCTTGTAGTAGCAGATTGTTTCCATGGTGTAAACATTTTTATCGCTGGTAAGTAGTACAGCTCTTCCTGTTTACCATTTTGTCTTTTTTTTCTGTTGAAATGCAAAACATGGTCCAAATTCTGTGTTTGTCAGTGTGTAAGCATGTGTTTACATGTCATGCAGTCCTCCAAAGTAGCAATGCTCTAAAGTACCAAACTCTTAATAATAAGAATAGTCTCAATTTCATGCCAGCACAGTTTCTGTGTAAAGACATTGCTAGATGGAAGACATGAGCTGCAAAAACCTTTGTCTCTGAAAGTGGATGCTGTGCAGATGAGTAGTGCAGGATGATCAGGTTTTTCAGCTTTGTGTTACACTGCATAAATAGGTAGTATGCAGTCTTTCCAAGGAAGTGCTGTCCTGTACGTTTCAGCTGTTGTATTTAACCACAGGAAGTGTGTGTGTGTGTGTTGTGTGTCTGGCTTTGTTCCTCATTCAGCAATGAATAATTGTGTTTTTTTGTCCCTCAAGGATGCACCAAAAATTTGTTCAGCTGGATGAGTAATGATGCAGTATTTCAAAATACTGTTTCTGTTGTTTTGCTTCGGTTATTGATAACCTGCTCAAATCAAACATGCAAAGTCCAATTGAGTAACCCATAACCAGGGTGGGTTTTTTTTATTGTCATCTATCGCTATACAAATTAAGCATGATTCCCCCATTAAAGCTTAATCTTGATATCAGTCACAGTTAAGTCACACAGAGCAACATTTAAGAGAGAAGTGGAGAATAATCAGTAATAAGTCACTAAGTGATAATCTGTAATAAAAGTCAATAAATTTCCAGTCACGCTTTTTTAAATGTCAGAATATGCACAGCAATAGCATGAATTAATAAATTTAGTTTAAAGGAACACTCCAGTGTATTTCTAACCTAATATCTGTTGCTCTATTCTGAGAAAAAAACCTGAAAAGGTCTTGAGACAGTCAGTAAATGTTAGATACTTTTTTATGTGTTCTCGAAATATTTTTTCCTGGAATGATTTCTTAAATTCTTCAGTCAAATATATTTGTGTGTAATGCTCTAAATCTGTATAATATATTTTTAGAGGTGGGACTATTTAGAGGGAATTATTTGGGGTTAGGTTTTAGCAACATAATCAGCATGATGGTGCATGGGTGCCACAAAACCTTGAGGAAAGTGTATAACCTTATACACTTTTCAAACATTTAAAATCATTACAAGTTGTTTGGTTGTCCCTCTGGGTGAATCCTTAAAGGTTCTATGTGGAACCCTACAACAGAGTGTTTCCCTGTGAGAAAGAGTTCCAAGTGGAACTTTTTTTTGGAAGCTAATAACCCTTAATTATCCAGTGAACCCTTAAAGAACCCATGAGGAACTCAATCCCTTATGTCTGTTTCGTAAGACTGTTGTGTTCGTGTTATAGGGTCACATTTTTTAAACATTTGTTGACAATTCAATAACTGCCCTTATCCTTCCAGTGAGTTTTATGTTATTTTCCCAGTACAAAGAAATGTTGAAATACTTGTCTGTGGTGATCGAGGACAAGATGTGGATCATCATGCGGTAAAATGTGAGGGATAGAGGTTAGGTTAAAAATGCTACAGTATTCCTTTTATGTAAAGAATAAAACACTGGGGAGTGTGCTGTTATAGGAAAATAATCACCGAAGAGGTTGTGTAACGTGGCCTGGCGCAAAGCAGAGTTAATGTTAACACCCTGAATGTGATTATTTTCCAATAATAGCACATCCTTAACACAATCTTATACCACAGTTTATAGTTAATATTGTGGAACATCTAAGAAACAACTTAGTTCCTGTAATCACCTAAGCTGCAAAGCGCTGACGCTGGAGATTCATGTTTTTGGTCTCGGCTTCAAACTTGATTTTTTGGTGCATCACTACTTTTAGTAATGTAATATCCTAATCTGAACATACACAGTCTGGTACTAGACCTAGTCATAGATGAAGTCTTGTGCATCGAAGAACCTACACTTAGCATGTTTCTCTCTCTCCTTCTTCCTAAGATCCAGTGGCCAGTGGTTCAGGGCTTGGTACAGGGGCCATCGTGGGCATTCTCATTGTGGTTTTCCTCCTGCTGCTCGTCGGCGTGGACGTCACCTGCTACTTCCTCAACAAATGCGGCCTGCTCATGTGCATTGCCGTCAACTTCTGTGGCAAGTCCGGCCCCGCCGCCAAGGGCAAGGACATTGAAGAGGGCAAGGCAGCTTTCACGTGAGCACTTCATTTTTTTGCTTCCCTCAGTTTTGTGTCAATCTGTGCTACAGGCACTGCGCCATCCATCAGACCTCCTCTTTCATTATCATCTCCATCAGCTCTGTAGGAAAACTCGTAACAGGCCTGATTGGAGCTTATCTGACTCTATGAATGAGAATAATGGTAATATGATGGGTTGCTCACTCTGAGTTAAGAGTAGGGCACCATCATGCAGGTTACAATAAGAATAATGTGGAGTCTCTACAGTATGTCATAAGCATAAAATCACTATAGTTAAGTTAACTGTTACAGTGAAATTGGCTTGTAAATGGTATAATTCTGTATGAGTACAGCACAGGGTGGTATTATAGCCAGTATATTAAGGGAAATCTTGCCTATTACAAACCTAACAATAGAGATGAACAGCACTATAAAGAAATTGGCCAGGCTAACCTGAGCTAAAAGCTAGTGGTGTTTTATGCTAATCACATTGCTAGAATCTGAAAAGTGAAATGGCTTCAGGAGTCAACCATATCCCTGATAATAAGCTAGAAAAGAAACACTAAAAATACAATGACTAACCCTGACCCAGCTACAAATTTTAGGTTAGAAAAATGTTTTCTGATTTTTGCTTTCTAGAACTGTTGAGTTTTCTGTGTGTTTTAAGAATATTTTTGGAAATATATGTCTCAAATCTCACACTATAGGCTATGCACGATGTTCATACATTTTGTCCTTTTTGTGTATGGTAATAACATTTCAGATTGAATGGTAATTTTTAGCAAAAAAAAAAAGAAGAAGAAGAAGTAGTAACAGATCACTGTGTGGTAACTCATGCTATTGAAACACATCAGTAAAACCTCCACAGAACAAACTTTCTTTAAAAAAAAATTAACACACAAAAATTACTATATTGTTGTACACTATACTTGTTGTATACTGTACTATACTGTTTATCCATCTAACGTTTTTAGAACCTGTTGAATTCGTTTGTGGGCATTTTTCTAATGTTCTCTTATTTGTGTAACTACCTGGCATAAACAAAGACAAGTCGGTTATGAACAAACAGGGAACCATGAGATACTTTATACCATGAGAACATTTATTTAGCTAATGAAGAGAAAGTTGGAAGCAGGTCACGATGCTGTTAAACTTCTGTTTAAATGTATTCATTTGTGACACTGCAGCCAATCACAGATTACTTCATGCCAACTGTTAAAAGGCACATCAGAAAAAAAGATAGGAACAAAAAAAACAAAAAGAAGAGCATCCACAATTGAACCATAATACCAAAACAAATTAATGACTGTGGGTCATCACCATAGATGTAGCTATTATTGACCTGAATGGGCTTCTCTCAATTTTTGGTAACTCTAGGTTTTTTAAGTCTTCTATGAGATACAGGAAAGGGAAAAAATATCTATATTTTTTTTCACAGAGAACAGAATCTGGTCAATATAATTGATTTTGGTACATTAATTTAAAAATTTAAAAGGCTTGCTATCTGATGACTAACAAAGAGCGAACAAAGCTCTTTTTTCCTTAATATGACTAAATTGCCTCTATTGTATAACCTATACCTGATAAAATAAATAGTTTAAAGTTGCTTTAACTTTTAACTAACACTAGAAAATACAAGCTAGACACTAGATACTTACACATAAAATGTCTAACATTTGGTGGTGTTGCAGGAAACTGCAGCACATGTAGACAGATTAGTTATATTTGCATTTTTAAGTTACATCCATAGACAACTATTTATTTTATAGCACAAAAAGAAACTGTATTGCTCTTTCGAGAATCTGTAAAGCTGTTTAGCTCACTAATATATATCTAAGATCATAACACTATACTGGATCTGACAAATATTGATCTTTTGTCCATTATTCTCTTACAGGAAAGATGAGTCTAAAGAGCCCATAGTGGAAGTGAGGACCGAGGAAGAGCGCACCCCCAACCATGAGGGAGGAATCCCCACTGAACCCAATGAGACCACCCCACTTACCAACCCTGAGTGAGTCTCTCTTACACACATGCGCGCATGCACACGCGCCTGCACACCTATGCACAGAAGTTACAACTCATGCATGGAAAGCAAGGAAAAGGGCTCTCAGGTGGAGTTAATGGTGGTCTAGGTCACTAATCCTTGGCATGCATTAAGGCTTATTTTCAAAGAAGTGGCTTCATGAGAATAGGCAGCTAATGACATCAATGTCAGAATAGTGAGCGTGGGGAGTGATTTGAATAGAAGCTAATACATTACCTGCTGGAGAGCTATTTGTGAAGCGTGGTCAGTGAACGAGAAGGAGCTATGCTCAGAATGCTGCACATGATTCAGACACTGAGAGGTCTTGCTGTTAGTGTGATTAGTCTGTTCGCTTGCAGGGAAGGAACACCCCCAAGTCTGGTGTTTGCCTTTCCAGTCATGTAGTGTTTATCACAGAAGTGCCATGGCGTGCTTTAATTACTCTGTGTTTTAGCTGAGCATGTCTTTAGACATGAGTGTTTGACAAGGTGCAAGCATAGATGTATTCTTTCTTTTTTTTTACTTTTAAATTGCATGTTGCAGTTACTTACACTTGGGCAGTGGGCAATATGACTATCATATCAATATCACAGTAAATTATTTCACTTAGCATGAATTACATACATTCCTTTTCTGACAGTAGTGTGGCATAATGAAAATAGTTGCCAATTTGGGAATCATTTATCTTTTATCACTTATCTTTGAGTAAAGTGGTAGAGCCAAACCAAGCTAGAAAGTTCCACCAAGCTTATATTGTTGCTTTACTTCATGCTAACATGCATATATTGATAATGCTAGTCACCTGTAAATTACCAAGCATGTTCAAGGCATGGCTGATTTACATTTAGTTACACCAACAAAACCCTGTAAAAGGAAAAGCTCACAGAGAGCTGTAAATGACAAATGATGAAAGAGTGCGTCCGAAGACCAATGGTTAATCTTCCAGTAATGTAGTATACAGTGCCAATACTTTCATGCTAATTGAAAAGATAATCTTGTCCTTTCACACGGGCTCAACTTCTCGCATGTAAAACTTCCAGTGTTGAAAAGTTGACACTTGTACAAAAGTTATCATGGAACGTGTTGGGGAAGCAGTGTCACCATCAAAGTATTAGCTAGCTAGCAAAGCAGCAGTGTCACTAGCAAAGTATTAGCTTGCTAATTTAATTATCCATACTTACCAGTAATATCTTAGTGATGTAGGAAGCAAGAAATATGACTCAAAAAGGTTACTGGCTGTTAATGAGACCTTTTTTGTACAATTAGCTAATATTTTAATTGGCAGAAATGATAGCATTCATTATGGTTATTGCGTCAATGTCGCTGAGCTACATTTGTTGTGTAGCTACCTTGCCTTTAGTGAAAACATTAATAGCTTTTTCCATTAGTAGTGGTTCCATGTCAGCAAACATTAGCTAAATGTTTTCAGTAAGAGAGTGACTTCATTCATATTGTAAATACATAAAACCACATGTGAATTGTTGCTTAATGCATTATCTTTTGACAAGGTCTCTCATATTCAGGATTTTCCGAAACAATTAAGAGTAATGCTGCCACACTGGCTTTCAGCGCAGATAGTTCAGGGTCGAAGCTAGCATTTATGGCTTCAATGCAGATTTCACCCTCAAAATCTGTAATTCACGAAGCGTCTGTTCCTGTCATAGTTATTTTTCACTAGTGCCTCAGTGTCTGTTGCACTGGTTAATACTTTAGCTTTGCCTATTTTCCCACTCAGATGGTGGCTCATTTGTTGATGTCTTCCCATCTCTCTCTCAGCTTCTACCCTGAGTTAGGCACACTCTCCCCATCATAACCCACTCATATGATCTGCAACTAATGCACGAAACAGATGGTCATGATTGGAAAAATGATCAGGTTTCAGGACTTTAGAAACTACTTTACCGTCACCATTTTTATGTGGTTCTGTTTCTTTGCTGCTACTTTATTCCAAACCTAAATAACATGATACATATTGTGTATCGTGACAATATCTTCAAGTATCGTGATATGATTTTTCCATATCGCCCACCCCCACTTACTCTGTATTCATATGTGTGCTTTGACTTCCCTCCCACTCTTTTTTTTGACAATATGGCCGTCTCTCTCTCTCTCTTTCTCTCTCTCTCTCTCTCTCTCACTCTCTCTGTCGCTGTCTCTCACCCTTTCTTTCGTCTCCCCCTGTCCTCTTAGGCATGCTGCTGACACCTCTGCCACAGTAGTGGATTTGCTCCCCTCTTTAGCCACTAACTCAGAGCCAGTCACTGACAGTCCTGCTAGTGAGAGCACCACCCTCAACTCCAGCACTGCCCCTGCACCTGACCCCAAAACCACAGCCCCTCCTCAGTCTAGTGCCCCCAAAGCCAGCATAACCTCTCCTACCTCCCCGCCTGCTGACACCCCGCTGGTGGACCTGAGTGATGGTCCCTCCACCCAGGCTTCTTGGCCCTCAGAAACCCCCAAATCCACTCCCCCTTCATCCGAACCCAAAAATGCTACAGATGCCATCCAAAATACAGGTTCAACTCCAGTCTCGCAGGTAGATGGAGGAGCCCACCACGCGTCAGATGCTGATCTGGCCAATGACTCCAACTCCACCAGCGCACCAGCTGTGCCCAGCCAGGACGAGTATGGCTCTAGTTGTGTGTGTGTCTTTGTCCTCACCACTTTTCACTTTCTTTGTTAGTGTTGGTCTCTCTTCTCCCTCAATAATCTACACACTCGCATTCATTCCCCTCATTCATTCACTTTGCGTCTCCTCATTTCACCAATATGAGTGCGTTTCATGAGGAAATGCCACTCCAGGCCTGAAACAGTTACTGCTTATTAGAGTATCGTGGATGTATGTCCAGATTTTGCCAAGTGATGTGTACCTGAGCCAAGAAGATTGATCAGCCAAAAACAAACTTGATAGTGAATAGTGAAGTGACTTGTGGCCAAGTATGGTGACCCATACTAGGAATTTGTGCTCTGCATTTAACCCATCCAAGTGCACACACACAGTAGTGAACACAAACACACACAGTGAACACACACCCGGAGCAGTGGGCAGCCTTTTTTTGCTGCGGCACCCGGGGAGCAGTTTGGGGGTTCGGTGCCTTGGTCAAGGGTCTCACCTCAGTCGTGGTATTGAGGGTGGGAGAGAGCGCTGGTCATTCACTCCCCCCACCTACAATCCCTGCTGGACCTGAGACTCGAATCCACGACCTTCAGGTTTACCTTCGGGTTGCAAGTCCGACTCTCTATCCATTAGGCCATAATGTTACTCAGTATAATTTTTTTCCCCCATGTTGGTCACCTGCCAATTCCTACCCATCAGCTAGCTATTCCCTATCATATAACAGGGGAGTGTGAAGGCTAGCGTGTATTCCTCAGAGAACTGTTGCTCATGCTATATCACAGGTGCTGTCTGCCCTCTTCTGCATACATGGGCTCACAGATTGGCTAGTGTCACTGTGATTGACAGCAGAATGTATGTCATCCCTCCCACTTAGAAAGCATGTCCAATTTTTCTCCCTTGGCTCCAGGCCACAGATGGCTGTGGCATCAGCAGGAATTGAACTTGCGACGATAGGGCGTGTGTTTTTCTGTTCTGTTTTCACATACTTAGTAGAGATGTAACTGGAAAAGGCGGTCCCTTAATATAATCACAGTAAAAAAATGCAGATGTAGGGTCCTGCTGTCTTTGCGATAGATCATGACTTTATTACTCCTAACCGCAATAATACGTTAAAATGTGGTTCATTGGTTTATTTAGCTTCAGTTTAAACCTTGACCTAGACAAATGTTCATGAACTGTGATGGAAATAAACCGTAAAATCCTGTCTTAAAGCAAACTAGCTATCTCAATGTAACAAACTAGGTCTAAAAAATTAGCCATGTAGTGAACTATATAGGGTCTACAGGGCATTATGAATATTGAATAAATTAAAAAATCTATTTTAATGCAAATTAGGTCATTATTCCAAAGAAAAGAAGGTCTATTGTTGATCAAGTTTGTTTTAGCAAACTACCTTGTAGACCCATTTACTACCTTGTAGACCCAGGGACACCTGTCACTTGGCAAAATCAGGACAAGCATCTTGGATCCTCATGTAGCCACCATTACTGTATGTTCTTACCTCCTGATGTACAGTGTTCCTAAACAGAGCTGCACTGCATCACTTGTCTGTGCCACTGGTGAAAATTGGATCATTTGTGGCAGGTATTCAACGCAAATGCCATTATGAAAGTGTGAAATTGGTTGGCTTTTGGGGGGTTTGTTTTCAGGGATGAACTAATTGATTCCTCTGTTATCTGAGAGAGGTGACTGCAAACAGGAAGCTCCTGCCATAAATAAATCAGAGCATTTATTCTCATTTAGCTTCCCTCATGCCCACGGCACTCACAAACGGACGAGCACAGTAAAAAGTCAATATGTGGTCTTAATGCATCCCGAGTGGAAGTGTGATTGAAGCGATGCTAAAGCTTGATGGAGAAAGAGATTTGTCTTAATGAGTGTGACGGGGAGGTGGGGTACTATCTCTGCTCCCTCAGGTGATTCGTCGTCAGCGTGCCCACTATTGCTACTGTCAGGCTGTGCCTGCTGTGTCAGCTTACATAATCATGGGGCTTTGTTGTTTTTTTTTTTTCATGCGACTTACAGGATAAACAAACCAAACATATCTAGTTGTATCTTTTAAACAGTCAGTCTGATATCGTCTGGAAATGACCTTGGCTGCCAGAAAGCGGAGAACTGTGTATTGAGATCCGAATACAACTCTAGGTTTACTGTGTTTATGTGAACACAAGAAGCAATTAATTTGCATGCCACACACAGATGTAGAGTACTGTTTTAGTACCCAAATTATACTTTTGAAGGACAAAGGAAGCTGCTGGGAGACCCCACTAAGGATTAAGAAGTTTTTAAATATTTAACACAGACTTCCAGAGAATTCTCTCATCTTCTTTATGTGGAGCACTTTGCTTTCTCTGACATCAGTCAGTGTGCACATCAGTCAGTGTACATCACATACTGCTTCCCCCTCCCTCTGAGCCCAGCTCAGTCATCTGATCCTAGAAGGGATATTACTGAGAGTTTCCCCTGTAGTAGGGCTTCACCACCTGCCTCTGATGACAGAGAGAATTGAGCCTGCCTCAGCTCTGGGCCTTAGTAAAACCACAGGCAGTAAAACACCGACAGATTTAATAGAACAAATGGATCCCTGACTATTCTTTGTTCTTGAGGTCTTGTGATCCTGCCTTATTGAGGAGGTCAGCTTGAATATGGAGTCAGACTGTGAATGCAGATGGAATGAATTGATATGATTTGGCCATAGTGCAACTGTCTCTCTCTCTCTCTCTCGCTCTCTCTGAGCTTACCATTTCACCTGGTCAGTGAGTCTCTGGATTATGTCTGGAATTTGCAGCACACTGGTCGCCTCCAGCTCCAGAGTTCTGGGTTCAATCCTGGGCTTGGGTTCTCCCCATGTTCTCCCCATTTCTGTGTGGATTTCCTCTGGGTTCCTTCCAAAAACAGGCTGGCAGGTCAATTGGCTACTCGAAATTGCCCCTAGGCGTGAATGTGTGTGTGGTGGCCTGCAATGGAATGGCGTCCCATCCACAGTGATTCCCTACCTAGCACGCAGTGTGCCAGGGATTCGCCTCAACCCTGACCAGGATTGTATCTTCTGATTTTTAACCACAGCCCATGTTTACACTTATAGGAAATGCATCCCAGGTTGGCCAAACCAAAATCCAATAGTGTGTTAACATGCAAATCAGGTCATTACATGTGAACACCAACTTGTTGTTAATTGTTAGGTTTTTTTTGATGACAGTTGCCACATCAAAAATCATGAGCTCGCTAGTTATTTAAAAAGAGGCAACATCAGTTTTCATAAAGTAAGTGCATCAACTATTGGGAGGGGTTTTTGTTGTCCAGTGTGGCTTGGTGTGACAGATGCATTCACTAAAATGCGTCTCAGACCTCCTAAAGTGTTTTGAGCAATGGTATTTAGATCTACTGCAAGTAGGTGACTTTGCACTTTTAGGTTTTTTTTTTATGTGGATAATCTTCATCTGGATGTTCTCCTGATAATCATTATGTAAATGGTGACTTTGATTAAACAATTTGTTGAAAAATCAGATTTAAATGATCAGCATCTTTCGTTTTAGCATCTTTACTTGTAAGCAAGTAATGCAAGCCTGTCTCACCCAAAATCTTTTCTGTAAATATATATAATGATAAATTTGAATGCAGAGTGAAACTATATTATAATCCTCTCAACTTCATAATTCCAGCTTCAAGCTTTATGATGTGGGGTCTAATATAATTGTGATAGATTAGTATTAGATGCTAAACATATCTTGTCTGACTGACTACATTTCAGCAGACGTGTCATGTGCACTTTAGCCATAGCTTGTACAATTTTTTGACCCATTTCTACTGTGACACAACAGCTACCTGAAAACTACGCTTTTTCAAATGTAGTGAAGGGAAAAGGACACAGGTTGAGAAAGACGCACATTTGCTTCTGGTTAGTGGTTACATTGGCTTTGAGCAAACTTTATTAAGGTGAACTTTAATCTGTAAATTCATAAATCTTATTTGGGCATTAAAAGTGCAGGGTGGAATGTGCTGTTTATCATTTATGCTGTTAGCATGAAGCCACAATATACGCTAGGGGTTTTTGAGTTAAAATTCTCTTTTTTTCTGTCTCCCTACTGGGATTTGATTGAGCTAAGAAGTAGATGTGTGTACTTTTTTTTCTTGCTCTTTCATTCTTGCTTTAAAGCCTCTAAACAAAGCGTATTATTGTGGAACTGCCACCCAGTGCCTCTTCACTCTTGCTAGTCACTACCAGACTCAGACTTCATTATGATGAAGGTCACAATACTCAACTGCCGGCTATGGTGACGTTAATGATACTCCGCCTCTGTCCCAAGCACTGCAGATCCCTTTCGGGACAGGAAACAAAAGCTAAGCCCGCAGAGCCTGACAAAGCCCCTGGCTGAGATTGTGTCGTACCACTGATATGGTGTACATGGTAACAGGAGATGGCCTCACTCCACCGATCCCATTCTCTTCACCACAATAGCCCTCTGTGCCTGAGACAGATGGGTGTGGAGAAGCGTAGAGGCCGATGAGAGCATCCTGGAGGTCCCAGGTTATGGTTTGATGGGAGCCAAAGTTGAACAGTCGCCTCTCTCACGTTGCTTTTGATGTTTGTAGCGAGCAGCCATGCATAACTGGCTAATAGCTGCAGGTCAGATGGCCTAAAAATAGAGCGGCATGTCTAAAGGGAGGAAACATGTCAGACATGCAATTAGTGGCGTCTCCCCCAATTTTCCTCTCGCAAGGCTCGTCATTCATTTTCATGATTCATTATCCATTTATGACTGATTTGGCACACTGGTACAAGGCTAGTCAATTCCATTACTGCCAATTTAGCTTGGCAATGAATTGGTCCATTGAGAAATCATGTGGGAAAAACTTCTCTTAGCAGGCGTAGACCCTTTATTGTCTCATATTTGTACACAATTTATACTGCAGTGCCTTTGTATGCTGTTTCTGCCATCCCCCAGAGAAAAACCATTTCACGTGTCAGTGAATTATTGCACACTGAACAAACAGCAAAGGGAAGGTTAACATTTGTATAGATGCTTCTGGGCTTCTGCGGGAGAGCCGCCATTATCATCTGGCTATTGTTCGCTCACAGTAACTGTCTCTGTCATCCGCATCAACATCACATCATTCTGTCTGGATTCGTCTTCTCATAAAAAGACCTGTAATGGTCTGTCTCTGACGTCGGGATAAATGTGTGAAATGTGTTGTTTCTCTTGGGATAAATTTCCCAAAACACTAAAGTGTACTCATGAGAATGATTGCTATAGCTCACAAAGTCCCTCTCTATCACTCTCTCTCTCTTTCCCCAGTGGTAAGATTGTTGAAGATGGGAAGAGTAAAGCACCCGAGACTGAGGTGAAGACGGTCCCCAACGAAGCCCCGCAGACAAACGGCAACGAGAGCAAAGCGTGATCCAGCGATCCGAGGGCCTCCGAGTGTCACCACCACATCGAAACAAATGGTTTAATTAAAAAAAAGGGTTCCTTTCTTCAGTCAGTGTCTTCTATGAGTTTGCAGAACAAGAGTTTGTAGATGTATAGAGCACCTAAAGAACTCGTGCACATGCCTTTTATTGTTTTTTTTTTTGTTTGTTTTTTTTGTTTCTTCTTGAATGTTATTTCTCGTTCTGTTTTTCCGTATTCAGATACAGCAGGAAGGGTTTTTTTTTTTACCTTTAGCGCACTCTACTTCACCTCCTCAGCACAATCTCTGCTGTCTTTTACTCGGAAGAGAAGCGTAATATCAGTGTGAATAATTAATAACGGGGAACGTTAGCTTTACTCCTGAATAATGCCTTTTATTTTGTGCACACGTGTAGTCGATACTTTTACCATCTTTGAGTTATGTACTGTTTTATTACATGCAGTATTGCCCTATTTTATTATTTTACACACGGATTTTGGGGAATTTTTTAACCGTTTTGTTGTGTTTAAATAATGTATAAAAGTAATTGGCTTTTATTTTATTTTTTCACTGTTTATTTTTGAGAATTAGAAATAGATTGCTCGCATGCTTGCTTTGCCGATTTGTCCCATAATGCCCCTCAGTTGTTGTTGTTTTCATTATGACCCTGAGTTTATATTTTTTTATGTTGATGAACACAAAGCAAAAAGCTTTCCCATTAAAACACAATGAAACAAATGAAGGCACAGTTGAGCGACTGAGAGGCGTAGTCAGGTCAGGTTCCGATATTGCGATCATTTTATAGCGACACCTAGTTATCACGTCCAGCTTTTCTTTTCTGTTTCTTTTCTAAATTGTTTTTTTGTGTACATCAACAGAAAGCGAGCTTACTTTTATTCTCCAGATTTCAGTCTTTGATAGGACCAAACCAGAGTGTTTGGACATAACCATCAAATGGCTCCTAAAGGGTACAAGGCCACTGCTGCAATGGTCACAGCTTGGATAATTGAAAAACAGTACCTCCAAGTTCAATTTAAACGCTAACAAAGAAAAATGAATACAGAATTTTAGTTTATAAAAGCCTTTTTTGTATGCATAATAAACAAATGGCCATATTGTTTTCTTTATTTAAGCCATAGTACTCCAGTCAAAATACTGAATAGTCAAAAATAAAAAAAAAAAGTTTTTTATTTGTTTTTCCAATTCCTTTAGTCTGCAAGTTTGTGCACTGTGAATGCGTGATATATCCTAGTGTGAATACAGTGTGTTCTTTGTCATAGACTTGAAATATCCATAGGTTGTGAAAGGTGTAGCTATTAGTACAGATAATGTTCCATCTCCATAAAATTACATAGAAAAAATAATGACACAAACCAATATACGTGAAAACTTGTCAAGATTCAAAGGAGAAGGTGCCTTCAATGTTAAAAAGTGTGTAGTCTGAGTGGTTCGGTCGGTCCGTACCACTGGGGGAGTAGCAGAGGTAGTTTGGGACCAGAATCACATTCTTGTCTTGGGAAACGGTTTTGCTCTGTAAACTGTGAATATAATCGTTTCTTTTCTCAGCGTGTTTGTGTTGCGTACTTTCGGAGGTCTGAGAGTGTACATGGGTGTGATCGATTAGTAGCAAGCTCAAGACCTTCACGACTTGCCTCTCTTTAACTGATGCAAAACAAGATCATACGTTCACGATCAGAAATGTTATAACACCTCGTCGTCTAGTGCCCCAGGACAGAAAAGCTCGCCAGTAATGCAGACACGTCACCTTCACTTCAATTGGTCGAGCTGCCTGAGTCCCTTGTCCATGATCAGCATTGCTGTGGTCCAGTCGAAAATGTAACCATGTCCATAACAACTATTTTTTAAAAAGCTGAAACAAGCATGCAATGTATTCTAAACTAGATGTCATTGGTGTCGAGGCTTGCTAGTAAATTGTTAAATGAAGAACAGTGACAAAAGACTTTCATTGTTGTTTATGGGTCTAATTGAGTGCTCTGTCCAAATGTGGTCTGTTCACATTGTCACTTTTTTTGGTTATTCTTTTACATTACATTAAAGTATGGTGGCCCGTAAGTGCACTACATATTGACAAACCAACAATGCGACAACAATACCAAAAACACACCAGCAAATTCAGAAACACATCAATATTTACTCAAAATGGAAAAGGTAGGTCCTCGTTGAAAATAAGTAACAATAAGTAAACATAACAATTTAATGCGACGTTGTTATAGTGAGGAGTAATTCTTTCTTCTGAATAACCCAGCTTCCTTTAGGCGGGTTTTCAGCATTCGCATGCTCATATTAATGCTGTGCAAAACTGACGGCATGTCTAAAATTACATCATCCGTTTTTCACAATCTCTTAGACTCTTGCATGCTGTAGCCAATCAGCAACGAGCATGTGATGTTCAATAAGGACCTACACTTTCCATTTTGAGTTGACGTTGATGTTTTACTGAAGTTGCTGTTGCATTTTTGGTTTGTTAATGTGTTCTGCACACACAGGCCAAAGTAATAGTTTGGCAAAATATCTGAAATGTACACCATTTTTACCACAAATGAGCTCAACCGGCCAAGAATTTGTCTGAAATTTCCTGTTTGGGAGTACTGGAGCCAAAAAGCTAATGTAGCTAACAACTAAGGAATGTTTATAGCTGCTAGTTTCTGTCTAAATCATTACATATTCACCTCAGACTACATTGAATTGTTCAGTGTGTCAAACAGACTTACTTACATGGTTTCTGACATGCTGTTCTCTATGTAAAAAAAAAACAGACAAAAGGAGGATACAAAGCTAAAGAGTCATAGCAGCCATCTTGAAGAATTGCTCCCTCAGGACATAAAGCTGCAGTTTTATGTGGAATTGTACATTCAAAGTGATTCAGATGCTAATATAGTTCCATTGTAATACTTTTTATGCAGACGTATTCTGTTTTGTCAAACTGTTTTCATTACAAATGGTATTACTGATCCAACTTACCTGTATGTCTTTTGAGGTGAATCCTGATTAAGCTTAGCTTCCATGTTAGTTATATTAGCCTTTAGCTCCAATGCAAAACTAAAGAAGCAACTTCAGAGGCCAAACATGTCTTGAATGATTAACTACATTTCGGGCAAGTGGAAAATTGTGTAAATCTTTGTCCAAACTATTCCTTTGAGTTTTTTTTTTTTCATTGGTAGAATTCTGGTATATGATGAAACCAGAAACTGCACCTCATGATGTCATCATGTGTTTCTCTGATTGAAGACGTGTTGGAGATTGAAATGGCTTTTGACACCATTCAATGTGGGACCAATTTCTGTGTGAGTTTACATGCTAGCAGTTTATTGCACTCATGTCATTCCAACATTGTAAACCATCAAAAAGGCAGAAAAGTTTGTTTCCAACAGCTCGCATTCTGAGCCAAGCAAACAAGTCCATAACTGATGCTGTCTTTTGGCTGAGAGCTGACTCACACACGCTCTTGCTTCATCAATCATAGCTCTCCTCCCAAAACCCTCTTCACACACTCATCCACCCATCCATTCTCAGCTGCAGGGGCCTTCTCACTCTTGTATACAGATTTTTACCCCATCATGCACCGGTGCCACCTTCTTCCTCCATTCTCTCTCTCTCTCACTGGTGTAAATACTGAGTACTAACTCAAACCATTTTGACTTTTCATTCCGTCTGAAATTCTTGTGTTCAATAAAATGGGAAACAATAAGCTCTTATCTGTCTGCTTTGCTTTTTTTAAACCAGAAAAATGCATTTGCCTGATGAAATATAAAATGTTCTACTGAAATGTCATTCCTACAGGCTAATATTTAGCCAATGAGCAGTTACCAGGACCTAATGAGGCCCAGCTAAGTAATTAAATGATACACTTCATTTAGCTTTCACTTCGCCTGGTGGCATCTGATAACTCATAAAAATGCCCCGAATGTGCAGTTCACCTCATTAGGAATGGAAGTTTTGTTGCGGAAAGAACTCAATATTAGAGCAGATATTTATAGCGGCCATTTCTGAAAGTGCATTAGTATAGCAGACCACAAATATACTGCAGCTTCTTTATGCTGTATAAAAGCCATGCCTCCTCCACTGTGACAGACAGGCACAAAGACCACAACTCATTTACTGAGACAGACAGGCACAAAGGTCATGCCTCCTTGGCTGTGACAGACAGACACAAAGGCCACACCTCCTATACTGAGACTGATAAGAATAATGGCCATGCCTCCTTCACTGAGATGGACAGGTACAAAATCCAACTCCTCTTTCCCTGAGACTAACAGGCACAAAGGCCACGCCTTGTTCACTGTGACAGACAGGCACTAAGGCCCCACCTGGTTAACTCTAGCACACCTGACTCAAATCATCATCTGACTATTAAAATCTTTATGATGAATCAGCCGTGTTAATGCATGAAAAATGCTAACATACCCATACAATAACAAGGTGCCCTAAATAATTTAACCACCCTAGAGCTAGCCATGGGTCCTGGATCATATGTCGTAAGGCTATAGTCCAGAACTCTGTCAGTTGTTTTCAGGAAGCCAAAGATTTCCAGATTCAACTCTGTCCACTGGACTGGGATTGGAAACCATACACCAATCAGCCGTAACATTAAAACCACTGACAGGTGATGTGAATATCATTGATTATCTCATTACACTGGCACGTGTCAAGGGGTGGGATATATTAAGCAGCAAGTGACCAGTCAGTTCTTGAAGTTGGTGTGTTGAAAGCAGGAAAAATGGGCAAGTGTAAGGATCTGAGCGACTTTGACAAGGAACAAATTGTCATGGCTAGACGACTGGGTCAGAGCATCCCTAAAACGGAAGGTTTCGCAGGCTGTTACCGGCATGCAGTGGTTAGTACCTACCAAAAGCGGTCCAAGGAGGGACAACCGGTGAAGCGGCGACAGGGTCATGGGCGCCCAAGGCTCATTGATGCGTCTGGAAACAAAGGCTAGCCTGTCTGATCCCACAGAAGCACTACTGTAGAACAAACTGCTGAAAAAGTTAATGCTGGCTATGATAGAAAGGTGTCAGAACACACACTGCATCGCAGTTTGCTGCGTAGCTGCAGACTGGTCAGAGTGCCCATGCTGACCCCTGTCCAGGGCCGGCCCATGGCATAGGTGACATAGGCGGTTGCCTAGGGTGCAAAATGACACAAGAGGCACAAAAGTTTTTTTTTTGTTGGAAGTGCACCCTCTCGTGACGACTGTGTGCCGCTATACCCATATATTGAGCAAAATTAATAGTGCCAATTAACATCCTTTTAGTACTAATAAAATTTAAATGTTTACAATAACATCAAGTTGACAGTCGAAAAAAAAACGTATGAGTTGGCAACAAGTCATGTTGAACTAATTTAAACACTGCCTGCATCATAAAGTGATTATGATACATCACCATAATGCGTTAGTTATGCATGCCAGCACCATCACCATACGCATTCTTTATGCCGCTAGCGCTACGTGATTATACGCTACGCATAATCGGATCCTCATCAAATGTTGAAAAAATAAGTGGAAAAAGAACAAAATTATCAGGTGCACAAGGCAAAAAGCGGTGCAGAGGAGCAGAAAAAAGCAATATATAGGTAAGAATCATAGGTTTACAACTGTTCATGCCAGCCATTGATGTTTATTTACTATTTGGAAATAGCTTATTTAGAGCCTCTTAACTGGCATGGACACTATGGGCCATTTTTTGCTTGTTTTATTTAAGTTCAGTGCAAGTTAAGTGCAGTATATTTTCTTTAAAATAAACCTAAGCTTCTAGAATATTGTTTTATTTTCAGTTATACTGCTGCTTGCTTTCACATCTAAGTGTCTAAAAGAGCCCATGATTAGGCTAACAGAGCCTGGGCCGGCCCTGCCCCTGTCTACCACCAAAAGCGCCTACAGTGGGCACATGAGATATCAGAATTCAACCATGGAGCAATGGAAGAAGGTGGTCTGGTCTGATGAATCACATTTTCATTTGGCCATCTTTTACATCATGTGGCCATCATGACAGCCAGGTGTGTGTGTGTGTTGCTTACCTGGGGAAGAGATGGCACCAGGATGCACTATAGGAAGAAGGCAAGCCGGCGGAGGCAGTGTGATGTTCTGCTGGGAAAACTTGGGTCCTGGGATTCATGTAGATGTTACTTTGACACGTACCACCTACCTCAACTTTGTTGCAGACCAAGTACACCCCTTCATGGCAATGGTATTCCCTAATGGCAGTGGCCTCTTTCAGCAGGATAATGCGCCATGCTACACTGCAAAAATTGTTCAGGAATGGTTTAAGGAACATGACAAAGAGTTCAAGGTGTTGACTTGGCCTCCAATTTCCCCAGATCTCAATCTGATTGAGCATCTGTGGGACGTGCCGGACAAACAACTCTGATCCATAGAGGCCCCACCTCACAACTTACAGCACTGTATAAAAGCCATGCCTTGTCACTGTGACAGACAGGCACAAAGACCACAACTCATTTACTGAGACAGACAGGCACAAAGGTCATGCCTCCTATACTGAGACTGATAAGAATAACGGCCATGCCTCCTTCACTGAGATGGACAGGTGCAAAATCCAACTCATCTTTCCCTGAGACTAACAGGCACAAAGGCCACGCCTTGTTCACTGTGACAGACAGGCACAAAGGCCACGCCTGGTTAACTCTAGCACACCTGACTCAAATCATCATCTGACTATTAAACTCTTTATGATGAATCAGCCATGTTAATGCATGAAAAATGCTAACATACCCATACAATAACAAGGTGCCCTAAATAATTTAACCACCCTAGAGCTAGCCATGGGTCCTGGATCATATGACTTAAGGCTATAGTCCAGAACTCTGTCAGTTGTTCTCAGGAAGCCTCGCAACTTACAGCACTTAAAGGATCTGCTGCTAACGACATGGTGCCAGATACCACACTCTACCACACTTTCAGAGGTCTTGTGGAGTCCATGCCTCGAAGGGTCAGAGCTGTTTTGGCAGAACAATGGGGACCTACACAATATTAGACAGGTGGTTAATATGGCTGATCAGTGTAGGTACTACATGAAATCAGATAGATGTCTTCTACATTGTGACCACCAGGTGGCAGCAGAGCTTAACTTCAACATACATACACACACAAACTAGAGTGGTGCTTAACCAAATAAGTCAAATAATCAACACCCGCATTAATGATCAATTATTAATTACTTTAACAGTGAACAACATGAACAACACCTTAATGAACATGTTTGTGGATGTGAAGTAGCAAAATTCAGAACTGAGTCTGAATCAAGTTACAGAGCAAGTTCATTTATGTTAGTTCATTTATTTATCTTCAGTAAGAGCTTTATCCTGGTAAGAGTCACAGTGGATCCAGAGCCTATCACAGGAACAATGGACGCAAGGTGGGAGTACACCCTGAATGGGGATCCAGCCCATCACAGAATGCACACACATTCAGGTCAAGTCAAGTCAAGTCAAATAAGACTAGAAAGAGACCAGGTAGGTTTTTTTTTAAATCTTCAACAGTCCAGTTTGAGTGAGTCTGTGCCCATGATAGCCTCGGATTCCTTTTCTTGGCTGAGAAGAGTGGAACCCAATGTGGTCTTCTGCTGTTGTAGCCGATCCACCTCAAGGTTCGATGTTTTGTCCATGCTGAGATGATTTTCTGCTCACCACAGTTATAAAGAGTGATTATTTGAGTTACTATATCCTTCCTGGCACCTCAAACCAATCTGGCCATTTTCCTCTGCCCTCTCTCATCAACAAGGCATTTCCACCAACAGAACTGTCACTCACTCTATGTTTTTGTTTTTCACACAATTCTGTGTAAACTCAAGAAACCATTGTGTGTGAGTCAATCCCAGGAGATCAGCACTTTGTGAAATACTCAAACCAGACACCAACCATCTGGCACCAACAACCATGCCACGATTAAAGTCATAGAAATCACACTTTTTCCCCATTCTGATGTTTAATGTGAACTGAAGCTCTTGACCTGTATCTGCATGATTTTATGCATTGTGCTGCTGCCACATGATTGGCTGATTAGATAACTGCATAAACGGGAAGGTGTACAGATGTTCCTATTAAAGTGGGTGGCGAGTGTACATCGTAATAAAATGTTGTTTCTCCAGGACTATGGTGTGACACTTAACATTGCACAATAGTACAATACACAAGACTAGATAAAGTACAAATACACAAGTGTGATATGAGTGTGAGACAACTACATGGAACAAAATACACAGAACAATAAATACGCAGTACAATAGAAACACAGTGCAGTGACAACAGAACAGTGTTGTGTGGGAAAGCTATTGCATCGATGGGCTGTATACTCCTTTGTAGAAGCAATGCATGTAGCAGCAATATTGGCAGCAACGTAGCAGCAATGTTAGCAGCAAAAAAGAGTCTCATACATAGAAACTATTTAATGCAGCATTGTAAAGTGTGGTGTGCAGTGGTATTGAGTAATACTGGGTTAGGGCTTTGATTAGTCCAGGTGAGCGTTGGGAGGCAGTAAGGTGTTGAGTAATCTGACTACCTCAGGGATGAATCTATTACGGAACCTGGTGGTGGAACGGATGCTCCTGTACCTTCTGCCAGATGGCAGGAAAGTAAAAAGTCCATGCGAGGAGTGGGAGGGGTCATCCACAATGCTGGTGGCTTTGCGGCTGCAGCACTTATTGTACAATGTGTCGATGGAGCAATAATATCTGCTGCACCACCTTGCCACCCTACTTTGTTAATGTTCCCTAATTTTAATGCTGTATTAATGCTGTCAATGGTTTGTTCGTGTAAACTATTGTGTTAAATAATGTCAAGGGAACTTTAATAGTGTTACCATAATGTGGACTAAAAGTGGTTTGGTGTATTTTGTATACCATGTTTGGGGGGCAATGCAAAATTGAAAGAAAGGTAATAATAAATGAATGAATCAGTCAAATGAACGAATGCTTGCACAGACATGCGGTTGCCTGTAACAAAAAATAACAGTTACAGTTCATGAATATTACCACTAGGTGACAGAAAAGCGCTATCTTTGAACAGTTTGTCCTCACTGCAACATGAGCTTTTGGTTTATACCCAAATTTCTACACAAATAACCTTCATCATCCTGCTGCCTAAACCAGTGGACAGCTTTTTATTTTGTGATAACTTTATATCCAATATCAAGAGTTAATTAAGCTTATAGACTTTTAGTGAACTACAGAATTTATCCCTGCTAGTTGAGGCTTTGAGAAGAATTGGCTTGGTCCACACACACTCACACACACAACACTGGCTGACTCTCTGGACGAGTGGAAATTTGACTGTATGGTGACAGGAATATGATAGGAACTGGCAGTGATCATGCTGCTTTCTTTTGCCTGCAGTTAGGCCACATCTGGCGGCCTTTTTGTGGCTGTGGTTTGTTGCCTGGTTATGAAATACACAGGAAGGACAGCCAGAGACAAGTGCTGTCCCAAAATGACCTCAAATGCCACAAATTTGTCTCTCAAGTCCTCTGGGTTCTTGTCGAGGAGCTGTGGTGTCTGGTTAGATTATGCAGTATTGGGCCACAGTGTTAGGCCGTCCGAGTCCTCTTTGGCTCTAAGTAGATTATGTAATGTTGGCCGTGCGAATTATGTACGTGACTCACTCCCTCGTCCAAACATTGGGCATGTGTTCACTCGTTGAGCTGTTTTTGATATTTCCTGTTTAGATGCTTCGGCCTTAAACTTTTCAAGATGTTGATTTTAAGGAATTTACAGAGGAGGGAATTACGTTGGAGATGGAAACACCATCTGGTTAAAGTCGTGAACAAGCACTATGCAGGGTAGGAGGGTGATTCTATGATAGAGGTACCTATTGATTCTCACTGACATTACATTTACAAGTACGTTTTAAAGTTTACATTTAAAGTGGTGCTCACAACAACCTATGTGGACATTTCAGATAAATAACTGAAAACAGTAATTAGAAAACATTTTTGCCTGTCACAGTCAACTGTAACTATATTTTACTTTATATAATCATTAAGATCTTTCCAAAACCTATTTTTTTGCATTACAGTTTGAATCCATTTAGAATGTCATGCTAGGTTATGAAAAAATGTACATTTCAGTTCCCACAACATTCACTCAACCCTGTTACCCCTATGAAATATTTGGAATATTCCACAAGTCACATGTTCAACAGGAAGTTGCATAATCCGAATTTCTTAAATATAATGAGAAATAATATTTTATTTTTGTTTACTGTGATACTGTGATAGTGATATTGACTGACAAATTCACTTTGAAAGCACATCTCTGTTACCCAATTTATATTTTGAAAGTAAATTATTAAGTAGAATGTACATTGAGTCAATTAGTAGAATGTCCAGTGTCCTCATGCCATTAGCATGGATGCTTGTTAAACACATTGTGTGTGTTTGCTAAATATAGGCTAAAAATCTCAACCCTGTTACTCTCAAACATGAGAGAAAACAGTTGATATATCAATTAACACATTTTTGAATGTTTAATACATGTTCTTAGATTCATTGTTGGAGAATATTTTCAATAAACTTTCATTTTAAGAGTTACAAGAGCTAAAGGGCATTGCAGTCATGAAATTACCCATGAACACCATTTCTTTACCGGGATTCACAATCGTGTAGTTTCTGTCGCCTGTTTTCAACCAACACATACCAGCAGAGCCCCTGAAGCCGGTTGTCCCAACCCCCGCCACATAACAATGGCCTGACCTGTGACCACAGAAAGTCGCAGGCTTGTTTGGATCTTTCACTCAGATAGTGTCCCAGGAGTCAGTCCTCATAACATAATCCAACTGTCTTCCCAGCTTATGCTTTAGAACTCATTAAAGTCTTAGACCAACAGACAACGCTGCTGAATTCTCGATTCTGATTGATCGGTGGTGATTACTTTTCTATAACAGCAGCTCTGACAGTAGTTCAGCCATAAGGCAAATCACAGGTTTAAATTAATGCACTCATTCTAACATGTTATCGTTTCTATAGTAACATCTTTCACAGGGACTTGTATGGTGGATGCTCCACATAACAGGATTTTAAAAAGTGTGTAATTCTTGATACGATGAAGTTTTCTTGAAGCATTTTTGATTAAGCAGTTTTGGCATTAATGGAAGGAGTGTCTAATGTCAGTGTTTTGTAAAAGTCAGGTAAAGCTGTTCCTTTAATTTTTCTGCAATGGGAAATTCTTCAGGGCAGAGGACTTTGCTTACTATGCTTTGTGTTTTCTCAGTAACAAGACAAACTACATTTTTTGTTTTCAAGAGAGAGAAAAGAGGCTGGTGAAAAAAAGATTTTTTTAATAACATAAGTGATAACAGGAACTAGCTTGTTTTGTGGATATTCCACAACATTAAGTGTAACTATAAATAGATTAAAAAATGACTTATTTAATTAGAAAAATGTCATTATTTACAAATTGCTGTGATATAAGAGGAATAAAAAAAACATTTTGGGGGAAATAATCAACGTTGGGGTGGTAACAGTAACTCTTTTGTGTTGGGCCACATCACACTGCCCCATGATTAATTATTTTCCTGTAATAGGAAACAACGCCCTCTCCTTGTTATTCATTACTGAAAAAAAATTAAGGCCTTTTTGCTACATTTTATTTAAAAATAGAGATCCGGATTCCATGCTTTACTCTCCTGACTTCTTATATAGAAGTAGTTCCAATGGCTTCAGTGTTTTTGGTCCTGAATCACCACAGTTCTAGCCAGGTAGCATTCCAGCCAAGAACACTGTGCTTCATATCCAGATCCCAACCCTAAATCATGCTGCTGTTACATCACTCACTGTGTTATTTGGAACCTAGTTTTGGTTCCAGTATACCTAAAGTCTCCACAGTAGACTGTCATGTGTCTCAGATAGACCTGATATTTCCTCTTCGATCTGTAAGGCAAAAGCAATATCAATAAGTAAAAAAAAAGAGTGAATGAGAATAAGGGCTTTTTAATAAGCAGAATGAAAAATTTACTGTGGTCTAACTTCCAATTCCAAAGAAATCACTTGTAATGAAAAACATTTACACAAGTGTCCCCATCATCCCAAATGTATTTGTTCAGCCAAGTCTGGCTAATGTTGGCAACAAGTAATAGAAGCCTATATCAAACAAAATCTTTTTCTGTAGCTATCTGCCCGAAACCACATTCAGTTCCTTAGTAAAGTGTCACCGACCTGCTGATGTGGTTTAGGATGCAGTGTGACTTGCTGAAATCTATAAACATAAACACTGTAATATTATTGGGCAGACATCTTGCCCAACATTTTTAGTGCAATTCTGTATCATTCCACTTAGACAGGTGAATGATAATAATGTTACACATTGAACATAAAGTTGTAAGTGCAGACTTTTACAAACCTGTTTAATTAAAATGAAAATAAGTAGCTTAGTGATGTCATGTGAAAAAAATATATGAAGATGTAATATTTTGGGAGAGACAGATTTTCATTATTTGTTAGCTACATTAGACTTGTAGCTCCAGTGCAAAGTTTCAGACATGAAGCTTGACACATCAGCCTCACTTTGGAGGAAGTGGAACATTATATAAATATGATTTTTTGCAAAACCCTTTCTTTTTTTAACTGTGTTGTAAGTCCAAAGACACAGCTTGTTCAACCAGAGTTAAAAGTTGTGCAATGTTATTATGCACCTGCCCACTTGTGTGTAAACTATTACAGATTATCCTGTTGGTTTCTAGCTTTTTTATTTATTAAATTTTATTTATTATTTTTTATTTATTAAAAAATGACATCATATTATTTATTCATTTATAGTTACACTTAATGTTGTAAGTGTTGTAGAATATCCACCAAACAAGTTACTTCCTGTTATTACTTATGTTACAGCAGCTGTATATCCTTTATTAGTCTGTGTTGTTTCTCTCTCTTGAAGTCAATAAGATAAAAAATAAGCTTTTCATGTCACTGAAAAAGTGCAAAGCCTTTCATCACAAAAACAGCTTTTCTTCTGACTTTTACAATGCACTGACACTGGAGTCTCCGTGCACAAATGTTAAATAAACGTCTCCTTGCAGAAACCTTCACCATATCAGCAATTATCAACACACAATAATAGTGTTTTTCTTTGTTAAATAACAACACATTTTTAATGTATGCATTATTAGTCTTGTATTACGTGGCATCTGCTATACAAGCCCCTGTGAATTAGATGTATTAGAACATGTGCATTAATAGATTTGCAGCCAAAACTACCTCAGAGCTGCTGTTATAGAAAATGAATCAACACCTGCTGGCCAATCAGCTTTCAGAATTCTGGAGTGCAGTGACATACAGTGTCTTAATATCACTGTATCTGGAATACTAACTGCTTCATGTCAGTGTTTGAGACTCACACAGATGTTTGTAGGCCCATTACTAATAGTTTCTCTCTCTCTAGATCTGAGGTTTTATTTCTAAAGATAGACAAGGCAGAGCTTACATACTGTATATTTTAAACCATGTAAACTTGGCTTTGATGGTATTATTAGCATTTGTTTTTGAACTGTCCTTCTTAGGGAAGAAAAACTTCCATAGTTTCAGAGTTTCCCTTTTAAATCCTTCCTTGCTATTGACACATCAGCCCAGCTGCTGGTTTTTGTTGGCGTCTTTCATCTGCTGTTTTGCAGGTGCAACTCTTAAACGAGAGTGCCTCGACCTTTCTGTACTTTATCCCGCCAGCCTGTTTCAATTATTCCCATTTCAGTAAAAATACCTTTCTCAATATTATTGTGTGTGCGTTCAGTTTTTATAGTCAGTTCTTGGATTGAGCATCTCTGTGTGTGGATGTAGGACAGTGGTGGCTCTGTGGTTAAGGTTCTTAGTCAGTGAACACAAGGTTGTTAGTTTAAATCCCAGGGTGGCTAGAGATGGCCTGTAACACTAAACGACTCAGATCTGTGCTTAGATTGCATTCTGTCTCAATCGTATTTGATTGTAAGTTACTTTAATGTAAGGATAAACATGTCAGATTTCTGAATCTTTTAACACCGCTCATCATAAATGGTAAAAAAATATCTTAGTAAGTGAAAACATCTTTAATATGAGTGAATTTATCTAATATTTCTTACTAGGAGATTATAGTATAAATCAAATATAAAATTATTCAGCTTGTTTTTAGATGCTTTTAAAGCTTTAGTTTTTCATATTCTATAGGCAGATAATTTTGCTTCTTTCTAGAAATAAATACATATTTTTTTTATTATTATTTGCCGAAAGAACAAGACAGTTTCAAGCATGAAATTAGTAAAATATGTCTAGAAATAGGTTTAATAATTTTGTATTTATTGTAATCATAAAATAGGAAATCCTAGATAAATGTGACTATATTCAAGATAGTTTCACTTGCTAAGATTGTTTGAATGACCTCATTTTTAAATACTTTAAAATTTGAAAATCTAACCAAAGAAACAAGGAATAAGTGAATTGAGGAAGGTTTATGTTTAGGTTAAATGTTTGTTAAATCTAACCAGAAAAGTCTAAAATGCCAATTAATACTTGTCTATGAGTTTTATCTATAAGATCAATTGCTTTACCCTCCAAGTGCACCTGCCTTTAACAGAACACTCATTTAGAGACCCTTTAACATCTGAGAGCAGTTAATAACTTCCACAAAGATTTCTTTACTTGTTTCTTTATTTAATTGTTATTTTGTATGGTCTTTGAAGGTGCCAAAACTTTTGACTGGCAGTGAAGGTTTTCCGAGCATGAATGTCACTGGATTAAAAAAGTTTGCCATGTCAATCAACCACCTCTTCTTGTAAAAGTAGGAGGTTCTCTGCAATGTTTAGTCACGAAAAACACCAGACTCTCTAGTAAAAGGTAGAAGTCTGAGTTATGAGATTAATGTAAGGAGGACTAAGCTGACTGCCTCTAGGATTTTAATGGAAGGTTACTATGCTGCACTTTAAAAAGACGAGAATATTCATAAGGGTGTAAATGTACATAAGCATTACCATGATTATTTACACTCAAACACACTACCGAGTGATTCATTCTCTAGAGAGACCCCGCTGCTGCATTGACTCTATGGAGACTTGTGTTTATAGTGCATCATTCATGTGCACTGGGCTGCTATTAATGTGGCTGGATGAGGATCTGGGGTGGTAAATCTACACACCCGGCCGCCGAACGTGTTTAATTAGAGGTGATTTATCGTGGCGTATTAATAATTGATAAAAAGCTGCAATCGTGTCGGCGGTCATAAGGAGTGAAAAAAAATGAAGTATGGTGGAATAGGGAATGAAGGTGAGGTAATGAAAGGACTGAAATAAAACAGAACAAATGAGAAAAGCAGAGGCAGACGATGCACACACTTTGTGTGTGTGCGTGTGTGTGTGTGTGTGTGTGTTTAACTACTGAATACATTGCCAATATAACGTTAGCCCCCTCACTGTCCCCAGCCGGTGGCATTTACAGGGGCTGCGGGAGCACAGCCGCAGAGTCGATATCCTTGAGCAGTTAAAGGACTGAGCCTCCAGAGCTGCTGTGAAAAGGTGGGCTCGGCCCTGGAGAAGAAAAGCGGCACTCTTGCAGGGATTAGCTGCAGGAGATTCCCTGCAGATAGCTGTCCCTTTTTCCCCAGGGACACTGTAATATGATTACTTTGTTGTTTGCGCCCGGTCCAGTGGTTAAGCACTATGCTCCCGGATGGACAATGGGGGCAGGGACAGAGAGAAAGTAAGAGAGAGAGAGAGTTTTTGGAGGGAAGGTTGGAATTCTGCTCCATTGGGGACAGCTGGGGTCTTACACTCAGACACAAGAAGACAGAGGGAGAGAGAGCAGGAGAAAGGAGAAAAAACAGTTCTTTTCTTTAGCTGAATGGAAGGCAGCTGTGTAGTGCTCTGTAATGCGCTGGTCAGCAGAGGTGCACCAGCTTGGGTCAGCGGGAATCTTTGGATCTCCACAGAGACCCAGAACCCCTCCTACACACCTACTGTTCCACAGGGAAGCACTCTCAGGCACATTTCATTAGTCCATATGGAGGACAAGTTCCTAACTAATTCCCCCCACCAGAGCCGTAACCAGGATCAAAATTTTAGTGAAGTCCACTTGCAGGAATGTGTCATAGCTAATAAATCACAATACTGAATATGTACTGCATCAATTGCTTATTTTTTAATCTTCATTATGGTTTCCTTCTATTCTTTCATAAACTTCTCTGAGTTCATTTAGAATATTTCATTTCATTGAGTTAAATGTTTTGGTTTACAAGACAGCCTGTTGATTTCAGCCTCCAAGAACAGCACATTTCACAATCATCCTAAAGCTTTTTCTCAAGTTTACTTTATTTTTTTGTTTAGAAATGACAGTAAATTGATTTCATATTACAGGAGCACATTGTATGGAAGGTCCTTTGCAGGAACATACTAGATTTACCATTTATTTTAATAGTTTATCACTGTTTCTTATCTAGCTTTTGCAATTAATAAACCGTTGATTTTATCTAGTTATTGTAAATGATAGAACTGAGATGTTTATTATATTGTATATGATAGCACGGGGCATAGTGGCTTAGTGGTTAGCATGTTTGCCTTGCACCTTCAGCGCTGAGGGCTTGAATCCCACCTCCACCCTGTGTGCATGGAGTGTTGTGCATGGAGTGCATGTTCTTCCAGTGCTTTGGGGGTTTCCTCCCCCAGTCCAAAGACATGCATAGTAGGCTGATTGTCATTTCCAAATTGTCCATAGTGTGTGCAGTTTTGCCCTGTGATCGGTTGGCACCCCATCCAGGTTGTCCCCTGGCTTGTGCCCTGAGTCCCCTGGGATAGGCTCCAGGCTACCCTGTGTACAATCAGTGGTACAGTGAATGGATGGATATTATAGCATGTTTGCATAAAAATGTAGTGTTTTCTTTGAATAAACTGACAAGCTGCAGCTTCCTTCTCCCCAAAGCCATATGGTGGTTGCCATAAAACCCTGTGTATATACTGTATGTGTGTTTATATGCGCAAAAAAAAAAAAAAAAACTTTCCAAAACTACCGATGTCTGGACCTTGGTGTGCTTATAGCTAGTTATGGCCCTGCCCCCACCCTACAGAATTAATCTGGACAAAAATGAATGAAGCTGTGTTTCAGGAAACTTTTTTCTTTATGCTCTTTATGTACTAGAGGTACGATGCTAATATACTGAGTAAATACTGTAAGCTTATAGCTACATATATAGCAGTGCAGTCACACAAAAAATTGCAGTTTAATTCTCTATTAAGTGACACAACAAGAAAAATTACTCCATTTAGCCTAGTTAGCAAATTAGCCATAAACTGACTTAGCATTTTAACTTCGAGTTTCACCATTTTTGTAAGCACATTCTAAATGTGCTAGTAATGTAGGCATAAGAAACAAAGTCCTATTAATACTAAATAATAACGTTTTTTATATTAGACACTGCAAGCAAGCTACCTTGCTTGGCGGTCTGTCTGAATTTGTTACTAGCAAGCTAGCTAACTCAACAACCACCAACATGAAAAAAAAAAACAAAAAAGATATACCACCTAATCCTGTTTCCTCATTTTTATAATATAATCAGATTCCAGCTTCACAAAAGCTTAGATAACTGGTACAGAAGAAGTGGTTAATGTAACCGTTAGTAGCGTAACAGTCTTTGTGCTGCGAAATCTTTCGGAATCTTAGCTTATCTCATAGCTCTAGGATCCCCAGTTGTCTGTATGGAGTTTCACATGTTCTTCCTGTGTCTACATGGCTTCATCTGGGTTCTTCAGTTCCATCCAACGTCTTAAAAACATGCTAGTATGTGGATTAGCTATTCTATGCCCCTTTAGGTGTCAATGTGAGTGTGCAGACGTGTGTGATGCCATGCAATGGACTGGTGTCCCATCCAGTGTGCATAGCACTTGCGAAAATTCACTGACAAATAGCTAGTGACCGAGCCTTTAAGGATGGTGAAGTGATATTATCTGTACATAAGAAAAATTCCATAATCAAGCATGAGTTACATCAGTATAGGCTACAGTATGTATTGAAGAGATTCCTGCTTCAAAGTGACTTTTAGGATGTCTGCATAGATAACTGTATAGTGAATCTACCTGAATATCAGAAAATGAATGTGTGCTGATTTAGACACTTAGTTTTTGTGCTAAACTAAACTAAAATGTTTTTGTGTGTAACTATGTGCTTCCTGGACTTGTTTGCTGCATTAGGCTTCTAACTAAAGAAGCAATTTTCAGACCTAAAAGTATTTCGACTGATTGACAACATCTGGGATATGGGGAACACCGTGTAAATTTTAGTTTTGACTAAACGGTTGCATTCAAGTGAAAATGGCAGAGTTTGTTATTTTAAAAATTGCATTTCATGCAAAAACAAAAAAGCATATATATATATATGCATGAGCCCTAGTTAAAAACCATTTAGCTTTTCATGCTGCAACTGAACAGGCTTTCAAACAATCTCTGTGCTGTGAGAAGCTGTGAGAATGCAAACACTAAAAGTCCTGTTTTTATAAAAATGAAACGTATGTTTACTCTGTTTGTAAACTTGTCTTCGGGTGGTCATGGCACTGATTCAGTAAGTCCTCGTTGGGATTTTTTTATTATTGCCTTAGGTGTATATCAGTGCTGATTTTAGCACATAAAACACATTCACAGCTGCTCGCTAAATATTTAAAGAGCGCTATCACCTCAGCTGTATTTCACCTGTCTGATTTGAAGCCAGAGAGTGTTGTTTTTTGGGACCCAGGGTTTCTGGGAGTGAAAGCCTAACTCAGCACTGTTTGTTTGACGGCCCTGTCGTTAATCATCGTAGCCTTTGTTTAAACTGTATTGAGTGTCCGGGTGCTGTTCAGCGGAGGAGACAATGGTCTCTCCAAGCTGACTCAGGCCTAAAAGAAAGTTTATAAAATTTCCACCCAATGGAAACTGCAGGGAAGTGCCTTTTAAAAGCACCAGTATTCATTAGAGCTCTCTGTAGTTTAGGGCCTTTCGTGCATCTTTACAAAGCAGCACCTCCCAGCAGCTCGTTATCCGGAGCTGCGCCTATACAACACAGCCTGCTGATATAAACTATTTACTACTCAGCAAGCTGGGACAACAATTATGTGGACATGCATAAGAAGGGACACTTTCTATGCAGTATGTCCTAAAAAAGATGACTTCAAGAATGTTAGCTCTTTTACTAAACTTTTCAAGTAAAACTAAGAGCAGAAGCATAAAGTATTATATTTAATAAATACAAATTTCCCAAGATTCTTATCCTCTTTCTTACTAACAGCACAGCTTTTATAAGGTTTGCAACTGGTAATTTAATAATAATAATTTATTTAATTTAATGTTATTTAATTTAATGAAAATTTCATGTAATTTCATGTTGTTGGTTGGTAATTTCATATTGGGGGTTTGAATCCTGCCTCCACCCTGTGTGCATGGAGTTTGCATGTTCTCCCTGTGCTTCAGGGGTTTCCTCCAGGCACTCTGTTTTCCTCGCCTAGTCCAAAGACATATGTTGTAGGCTGATTGGCATTGCCAAATTTTTAATAAAATTGTATAAATTGGCAAGCAAATTATAAATAAAAAAGCCTGTTCTAAGTTGTTTAACACATCTAGATGAACATATCAGGAAAGGAATGCTGAAATTTTGATCTATCGTCTTGTACTGATCTTTTGATCTCAAACCCAAATGTCTTCGATGTATAGCAAAAACAAAAGAATTGGCCTTGCCATTCCAATACTTTCGGAGGGAACTGTATACTATACAGTATGTATACACTCACTGACCACTTTATTAGGAACACCTGTACACGTGATCATTAATGCAATTATCCAATCAGCCAATCATGTGACAGCAGCACAGTGCATAAAATCATGCAGGTACAGATCAAGAGCTTTAGGTAAAGTTCACATCAAACATGACAATGGGGAAAAATGTGATCTCTGTGACTTTGGCTCTGGCATGGTTCTTGGCACAAGACAGGCTGTTTTGATCTCCTATTTAAATAGATAGTTAGTTAGTTTTATAATATGGTCTGGTCTAATGAGTATATGTAAGTGGCTAGTACAAGCACTAAAGAATTTTTATAAGCCCTACTTTACTTTAAATGAAACTTCTTTGGCCACATTAAGGTGATAATTCAGTGAAAATGACTTTTAGACAACTTCCTCCTCATCTTTAGTCTATCAGCCAAAAACATTTGCTTTTTAAGGTTAAAAATGTGATCTCTGTGACATTTGAGCTATGAGGTTAAAAATGAGGAAGCTTAGTTTAGCATTGTACAAGCTGCATTCCTAAACTGTCACGGCTGAGCAATGCATGAAATCATGCAGATACAGGACAAGATCTTCAGTTAATTTCACATCAAACATCAGAATGGCGAAAATGTGATCTCTGTGACTTTGACTGCGACATGGTTGTTGGTGCCAGAGAGGCTGGTTTGATCTCCTGATATTTTCATGCACAACAGCATCTAGAGTTTACACAGATTGGTGTGAAAAAACAAAAACCTTCCTGTGAGCAGCAGTTCTGTTGGTGCAAATGCCTTGTTGATGAGAGAGGTCAGAGAAGAATGGGCAAACTGGTCTGAGCTGACAGGAAGTCCATGGTAACTCGAAAATCTTTGCAACCGTGATGAGCAGAAAAGCATCTCAGAACACTCAAAACGTCAAACCTTGAGGTGGATAAGCTATAACAGCAGAACCACATTGGGTTCTACTCCTGTCAGCCAGGGATCTGAACACTGGAACACTGGGACAGCTGAAGAGTGGAAAAATATGAACTATACATTTATGTTTGTTTTTTTGTATATATTACCTTATTTTTCCATTTTATTTACATATGCTTATTTATTTTTTTTTGGTTGGTTGGTTGGATGGTTATTTTTTTTAATTTGGCCTACATGAGAACATGAGCATACAAGTGGCCAGCATTACAGAAACCTTTTATAAAGCCTGCTGTACTTTAAATGAAAATTCTCTGGCCATGTTAAAGTGACAATTCAGCTAAAATTATTTTTAGGCAACTTCCTCTTCATCTTAGTTTGGTCTATCAGCCAAAATGTTTGCTTTTTAAGTTTTACATTTGAGCTATGAGGTTAAAAATGAGGAAGCTTATAGCTGTTAGTTTAGCATTGTACAAGCTTCATGCCTAAATCTTAACAAATTCACCTCAAACTGTATTGAGTTGTTTAAGCCGAATCAGTTGCTTCCTCAGTATATACTCAATTCATGCCAGTATTGGACTCAGGTAGGAGGCATAGTTTTCAGATAATAATGTAGCTCTTTTTTAAATTGTCTGCTTGATTACATTTAATACAGACTACTATAACATGAAATTCTTATGCAGAAATGGTATAACTTTGAAGTGTGGAGTCTGTAAACCTCTAAACAAAACTAAAGAATGAAAGGACACTGAACGTGTCTTAATTGATATACAACATTACATAGGAAAAGTGTAATTAACTGTTTTGTAAGATTGAGACTGTAGGAGATTTCAAATAGTGTTGCATGTTTTTTTATTATATTTAATATTTATAATGTTTATGCAATTTTATTCAATTTATTTTATATTTATTCAATGCCACAGATATATAGTACATCACTTATATAAACTGCATTCTATTATTTCTAAAAATTTCTGAAATTTTAAATGCAAATCAGTGAGCAGGTTTAGTCTCAACATTACTAGTGTAGGGGAAAGTTGCTGTAAGAAAAGAAAAGAAAAGAAAAGAAAAGAAAAGAAATTTTCTCTTGATTTTTTTCATGCACTACATATTTTATTCTTCGTTTACGTCTCTTTATACATCAAATTATAAATATGTTGAGGCTATAATGTCAGAGTACCGACCACGTAGTTTTAAACATCATATACTATTGTACTTATTTTTTAGAGAAGGACATATTCAGCATTGTGTTTAATGGAAATAAAAATAAGCAAACAGTTTCAATTTAATTCTGAAAAGTTTATGTAGCATTACTTTTACCTCACAAAATAATAAATAGTATATTGTTTTAGGAATGCTGTTAATGTATATAGGTACTTTGATAAACTTTAACGAACTTTAAGTGAATGTTAAATGATCTGTTAAAATGCAAATATTTCAGGCAATACATCATGTACTTAGAAAGGCCTTTATCTGAATGATTAATGACCAAATAATGAGAAAACACTGAGGTGATCTCTACAGTAAACTGTGCATTGTGATCCTAAGTGCTATGAGGATCAGATGAGGAAGGACACAAGATTAAAGATTAGATAAAGAGTGTAGTAATGGAGGGATGTTGAAGATGATCATTTCTCTCTGTTTTTCTCTCACTTGCTCTGGAAATCGTTTGGGATTCATAAAGTGAGATGGAAAAAAAGAGAGCCCTGTAAACAAAACCCACTTGTTCACTTTCTTTACATGGTTTAAATAACTTTGTCTGTTCAACATCACTGTGTCTTTCCAGTTTATTTTCCAGTTCTAAACACGGGCAATTAGCTGTTGCACCAAGACCATTCGCATCTGCAGTCCATTAGAAGGACACAACTAACAAAGCACAAATACAGACACATCAATCACCGACATGGCCCTGCCCCACCACCACCACCACCACCACCACCTCCTCCTCCTCCTACTGCAGAGGCTTTGGAATTCCTCCGAGCGTTCCCTGACTGGAGCGCATTGATTCAGATTTATAGCGAACTTACCAACCTTTCCTCTCATCACGCAGCTCTGAAACACATTATGACACATTAAATCTAATAGCAGGCTGTATATTCACAAGGTGAGCTAAGAGGTGTAATTAGACCTACTGGATAATTACGTACGTTTTTTTTTCCCTCACAGGTTAATAAGAGACTTAATTGGTAACTGGTATTTGTCTCTTGTAATGTCCAAGGTGTTGCTCAGTGATTGTAGGGTCAGCTACCTCTGATTAGGAGACTTGTGTTACCTGGAAGCAGCAGGGTTAATGAGGCAGCTCCTCTCCCTCCTGCTTGCTGATACCAGATCTGTATTGATCAGGAGATCACCTTGGCATCTGACCAAACAGGCACAGGCCGCGGGGAGGGGGGGTGGGGGGCGGGGGTAAACACGCACTCAGTAAATAAAACTGCTCGGTCAACATTGCCATTTCAACCCATTAACAATGAGAACGGTGGCCATTCTTCTTCTCCAGAGCTGGAGGAGAGAACGTCTGGTTTCATTCAGATGTCAAATGTTGGGTGGGCCAATCTGAGCATGATTTAGAGTTCCAAAGGGTATTGTAATTTCATTAAAATCACCCTTTCCTGTGATTCTCAACACAAACATAAAATAGGCAGGGTGAAGAAGCTATGTAAGGAATAAAACACATGGGGGTGTGCTGTTATAAGAAAACAATCAACGACTGGCTGGCGTGATGAAGCTGAGGTACTGTGACCACACCAATATGGATTATTTTCCTATAACTGAACATCCCAGAGTACTTTATACCTCTAATAACACAGCATTTTTGCTAACATTTTTGTTGAACAACAATTGAATTGAAGAACAACATTCTGTCATATATATTGTGCATTTTATCCATTTGTAGTTATAGTTCATTTTGAGAAATGTCCTTGAAATGAATTGGCCATCATGTTTGGCAGCTATAAAGAGTCATTCTGTCACCAGCCTCTCCTTTTTCTCTGTCTTGAAGTTAATAAGATGCAGGTTGCCATGCTACTGAGAAATCAAAAAGCCCTCTGTCCTGAAGACTTTCCCGTGCCTGAAAAAGTAAAGAAACAGCTTATGTCTGACTGCTGACACTGGAGACTCCTTCCATAAATGCTAACTAAACAACTCCTTACAGAAAACCATCTTTTTAACAATCATTTATGTGGAGTGTCCACCATACAATTCCTTGTGTAAACTGTTGCTACAGAAATGATAATGTATTAGAACGAGTGCATTGATATAAACCTGTGATTTGAATTACAGCCGGCACTACTGTCAGAGCGGCTGTTATAGAACATTATTCATTATCAACACTTCCTGACCAATCAGAATAGAGAATTCAACAGCACAGTGGTATAAACACAGTTAACAGTTGCCTTGACGGAATAAAATATATGTGCTTTGCAATGAAAGCATTTCTCTATTAAACAGTGTGAAACATCTTCATTACTGTCATCACCACGAAGAACATAATGCCATGGTATAATTTACATTTCCATCAGATTATGGTACCAGACCCCAGCTCTGCTTATTGTTCACATACCAGAAAGCAAAAGCATCAGTCATACTGGAATACAAGAGCAATTTCAGTGTATTATAATTTTGTATATCAAAAATGTCATACATATCCTGAAAGCTAAATGGAGGTCTTGAGGATTTGCATATTGTTGTTGTCTCAGTTTAGTCTGACTTTCTTTTTAATATACGATTTCATTTCCTAAAGGCTGTCATGCCTTTAATTTTTCATCTAATAATATTTTATATCTTCATAAAACACTGTGTCCACCATCAACCCTGACAACCTATATATTCCTGATGTAATATCTTTAAAGGTAGCTTTTAAGTGTATTTGTTTAACAGCTTGGAAAAGGCATCTTTTACTGGTCACAAAGAAGGGGGTTTTGTACAGGAGGAAATCTAGCCAAGGTCAGAGGTAAAGGTCAGAGGTCATGGAGGCAGGGCCCGAGTCCCAGGGCACCACTGGGATTATATGAGTGTAAAAAGAGCCTATTCAGAACAGGAGCTCAAAAGTCAACTGTTAGGTCCACATCTACCTCTTCTGCCTATTGTGTAAAAGAGCAAGGAACAGTGAATGCAAAATGTGTTCTCATCTGGAGAGTATTAGTCACTGATGGACCAAAACAGGGACAACAGATGTATACCACATGTACTGTATATTTAACAGATATGCCACTTATTCCTCTTACAGAGTATGTCTTTAATAATCCATATTACTCCTGGGTATGAATCAGCATCATGTCTACTTGTACAATTAAAGAAGCTTTGTACTGAAGTTGGCAACGAATAGAATATTCCATCTCTCGGTTAGCTCATTACATTGGTGTGGTCAAACACTAACAAAGACATCACTGTGCGCATCTGTCAGCAGCCTCTGTGTCTCAACGTGCTTCAAACATGAAGAGTGTTTAAATACTAGGACTGCACTGAGATCCAGTGAGTCACCGTACAGTACAGAATTATCATTTTGCTCTCATCTTGTTCATCCCTGATAAAACAGGGATTATGTGCAGATTATAGTCGTGTTTTTTTTTTCTTTATCCCCGATTAAGCCAGATGGGCAGGAAGCTGGGTGAAACTTTACCAGGCCTGTGGAAGAGAAGCACACCACACCACACCACTGCAAACTATTCATTTCAGTTTCAAGCCTGTCGGAGGGCCGCTGTGTACAGATGGGTGAAGAGAGAAATGTTACAGGTGGGACAGATAGCTGTCCCAGGATTTATGGAGAATGTGCTCTACCTGTTTTAAAAAAAAAAAACCAATAAAATAACTAAAGAAAGTAACTCAGTTGTGGTGAATGAAGAAGACTCATCCTAAGCTTAATTTCTGCTCAGCTCGTACTTCATGTCTGTGATGTTGTTTGGAAAATGCGACAACTTTTTAAATATCAAAATGACTGTGATGTGAAGATCAAATACCTGTACTCTGACTAGTGTTGTTGAAGATTAGGAAATTTTAATAGCAACAGCAACGGCAGGAACAATAATAATTATTTAAAATGTTCTCCAATTTTTTGAAACTTTTTTTGTATATAGCACATACTATAAAATGTGAAGTCATTCGAAATATTTACATAACAATTTAGCTACTTGTATTTTTATTATTATTTTATGTTATTATTTTTTATTATTATTATTGTATTTTTATTTTAATAAGAACAAGGGCAGGAAGAAAAAAGAAAAGAAGAAAATCATATATTTATATAGCATCTTATATATAAACATGCAGCACAATGTACTTAAAAGTAAATCCATAAAATAAACATCACCCAAAAATATTTATTTAAATGTACTTACTATTAGTTCAAATAATTAAATAATTAAATAATTAAATAAATAACAATTTATTTTTATTTATATATTTATAAATAAATATTTTATTTATTTATAAAAATGCATTATTATTATTATTGTTGTTGTTGTTGCTGTTGTATACAAATTGTATAAAATGTGCTATAAACAAAATATATGTTGAATAAATTATGATTATTATTATTGTGATTATTATGATGATTATGATGATGATTATTATTATTATTAGAGTAGATAAGCTGGATGTGACCCCAGGTTTTGCGGCCTGATTTCTGCAGCCCCCCTGCAGCCCCCCTAGGTGTCTCGCTTTCGCAGCGCTCGTGCGCGAGGCGCTTAATGAAGGCGAGCGGCCGCTGACGTCACCGCGCCGTTGATTTGCTGAGGCGGGCGCGGAGGGGAGTCAGTGCGCGCGAGAGCGGGTACTGTGAACTGCGCTCTGTATGCACGAGTCTCCTCAATAAGAGCCCTGTACGGAAGCGGCGCGTGCAAGCGACCTGCAGGTGAGTAAAGCGGAGGGCGGGAGGGGAGCAGCACCGCGGCTCGGCATGGTCACGGCTTACCGGAAAGCTGGAGTAATTTTGGGGGGGCAGCGCAGGTCGGAGTGCTGTTGGCGTCAGTGATTGACGAAACGTTAACGTGTTTGCTTACAAAACACGCTTTGAGCTCAACTTCCTCGCCTGTTTGCTCGCTGCATTTAAAGCGACAGCGCAGGACGCAGTGTGTTGACACGGAGAGAAGAACAGGCGAGGAAGTTGCTTTCAGTAAAAGTGGCATCGCTGTCAGTGAAGCACCTGATGCATATTACGCATATTACAGTCGGGGCTCGTCTCCAGCGCTTCACCCGTGCACAGATGTAATGTTGACATTGTTTGGAAGATAGGTGATCACACTGCTCATCCTAGCTTCAGTCTTGCTCGCACATGTCCAGCTTACTAAAACACTGCACGAGTATTTTTATTTTTGCTATTATTATTGCCCACTTTTCTTTCTGGAAGCCGGAATCCAGCACGAGACCGCGTCTTGAGGGCATGAGTAGCCCTTCCTGCATGATGCATGCTCATGTCATGCTCATGATGTGTGTTCGGCAACTGTTTGTGTCTTCTTAATTAATTCCCAATGAACGCTTTTCATGCTCTTCCTCCACGCTGACCGACTGATTGCATGTCACTGGGCGTCATTTTCGTGTACAGTGCGCGAGCTGCCATTTCGCTTTAAACACAATCACCTGCGAGCGTAAACTCGTCTGTACTCGTCTGTAAACTCCAATATCGATCTGCTGCATGCGTGTTTTTAATTCGCCTCGTAGACTCGGTGGTATCACAATAGCTAAGATATTGGACTCACGTGTTTCCTAGGACTCCAAAGGTTATTACTGCTGCTTGTTTTATGCGCGTGCATGTGGTTTCTGGAGCGCACAGTGGATCGCTCTGCGCTCCGGCTCAGTTGCACTGATTGCTATTTTCACCCTGTCATTGATGGCGATTTTATGCAGACGTGCAGTTTAACAAGTCGAGGATCTTCACTCCAAACAATGCACGAGCGTATATTTATGTATTTGATTGTGTATTTGCTTAGTTGGTTTGCAGTTTGTGACCTAAAAAACGCGTTTTTGCTGCTTTCCGCATCGGCGCACGCGACTCTTTACTCCTGCTTATATGACACTGTAGTGAAGTTCAGAAAATTTCCTCGTTGTGTCCAATCAGTGTAGGTTGGCTGGACAAGAAATAGCCTGCAATGTGTGCTTAAATTAGTAGCAGACAAACATAAAATAATACAAATAATAATACCAATAATAATTATGGTGCAAAGGTTGAATCTATCTTTCTCATTGGATGCGTTTTATCAGATTTATGAGCCTCGCATTTACAACACAGTGCTTACACACTTGGTGGAGGAGATGGAAGTTACCACACTTTGTGTGTGTGTGTGTGTGTGTGTGTATATGTATGTATGTATGTATGTATGTGTGTGTGTGTGTGTGTGTGTGTGTATGTGTGTGTGTGTGTATATATATATATATATATATATATATATATATATATATATATATATACACACACACACACATATATGAGGATGTGATATCATTTTTACAGTAATATTTACCTTTGAGTAGAAATATTAGAGTGACTAATTCTGTAGTCATCATATCTGTGTTAAAATGATTTATTATTTATTATATGTGCGTAGGAAGACCTGATATAAAAATGATCCTGTATTTATTTCACACTGAAATGCTTAACCCCCCCCCCAAAAAAAAAAAACTCAAACTACCTCTCTATGCATAGACATGCATGTCCTCTGTCCATTATATTGGGTTTTATTCAGTGCTATCTTTAATGCAATCCTTAATTCATTCAGAAAACATCTTTGTGTTGTGCTCTTTGCACTGCAGCCTTTAATGCTTTAACGTTTTAAAAAGCAGCTTTAGGTGGGCACGTTGTTGCCACTCAGACTCTGAGCTTTTGTGACATCCTCTGTTCCAACTGTTCCTGGCAACAGCTTGCCTCACCCTCCATGCTCCGCTCCCTATCCCGCTCTGTGATGCGAATACTGAATAAGATGCCATTTCATTTCAGGCGGCTGTTGATGGGCTTTGTGAAGCAAGCTTCGAACACCAAAACAAAAGCGTGATTACAGGCAGGGTTTCCTAGTGCTAATGCAACATTTTCAGGCTTCGCATTGGGGCTGACTAGCTCTTTACGAGGCATAGGTGGTGATTTGCACTGTTGTTGCAAGACTGAAACACAAAGGTCGTGTTGTTTTGCTAGTAATTTACAGTAGTTTGGTTTTGCTGTGATGCTTTGAGATTTAGACCTGTTGAGAGCTGGCATTTACTAAAATCGGTCACTGGTGTTTTATGTGAATCTTACAGGTTTGGACAATCAGTATCAGAATTTTAAATTACAAAACAACAGTCTGGTACATTGTAACTCAGATCAATGAAGAGCATGTAATACACATTCCTGATTATATTTAACTGAGGCTTCTCTTGTTCTGTCTCACTCTCTAGACTCACCTTATCTTGTTTACAAAGATAACTGAACAGACTGCTGAGTGGAAAGAGAGAAAGACTCATGAATTGGCCTGGCGGGTTACGGAGACGTTATGGATCTGACTAAAATGGGTATGATACAGCTCCAGAACCCCAACCACCCCACTGCGCTGCTGCACAAGGCCAATCAGATGCGCCTGGCCGGCACGCTGTGTGATGTGGTCATCATGGTGGACAGCCAGGAGTTCCACGCTCACCGGACTGTGCTGGCGTGTACCAGCAAGATGTTTGAGATCCTTTTCCACCGCAACAGCCAGCATTATACCCTTGACTTTCTCTCACCAAAGACTTTCCAACAAATTCTTGAGTATGCTTACACTGCCACGCTCCAAGCAAAAGTGGAAGACTTGGATGACCTGCTGTACGCAGCAGAGATACTCGAGATAGAGTATCTTGAGGAGCAGTGTCTGAAGATCCTGGAGACCATCCAGTCTTCGGACGAGAACGATGCAGAGGTCAACATGAATGATGGCGGTACGGAAGAAGATGATGAGCACAAAGGGAGGCATGGCAGGAGCACTGCCGGCTCCAAGAAGCATTCCATGGAGGACAGCGGCTACGTATCCACTGCCCAGCAAGCGTTCGCACTGTCCAGCATTGTAGATCAGAGCCCATCTGTCTCCACTTCCTTCGGTCTCTCCACAATGAGCCCAACCAAAGCTGCAGTGGACAGCCTGATGAGCATCGGCCAGTCGCTGTTGCAGAGCAGCATGCAGCACACCCTGGCCACCGAGCAGACCCTACAGGGCAACCCTCACTCTATATTGCCAGAGATCAAGACAGAGATGATGCAGGTAGATGACGCTAATGGCCGTGAGAGCCCCAGACCCATGGACTCCAGCACCTCGAGCAATGGAGATGGCGATAAGAGCCGTGATGGGCCTGGTACCCCCACCAGAAGCAGTGTAATCACCAGCGCCCGTGGGTTACAGTATGTCCGTGAGGATGGGGGAGGTGATCACCCAACCGAGGCCAGCCAGATGGGGCTGGAAGGTATGCCAGGTATGACCGAGAAACACCTGGCCTCTCTCTACGGCCTGCCACCCAACCATAAGAGTGAGGCCTTGCTCTCCATGCCTGCCTCCATGGCCTCGACCCTGCACATGTCTCCAGCTCTGGCCATGTCCATGGACTTCAGCGCCTACAGCAGCCTCCTGCCACAGAGCTTCATCCAGAGGGAGTTCTTCAACAAGTTGGGCGAGATAGCAGTTGGCATGAAGCCTGACGGACGTGGTGGGCAAAATGAGCGCTGCAATGTGTGCGGTGCCGAACTGCCTGACAACGAGGCTGTGGAGCAGCACAGGTGAGTGGTTTCTAATATTCATCATCTCCTATCATTTTTCAGAGCATTGTGGAGGGCACTGTGGAGGTGTCAGAGTTTGCATGCTCAGTTCTTCATCTTGACTGATGCAGAGGTGTTTTGCTAGTCCTTAATTTGCCTCATTATTTTAATTCAGGGAAAGGTCTCGATACAATTAGTATTGTTGGTCAGTGAAGTGAAGAAATGGAAGATATGCATGTGTAAGTTCCTTGATTAAAGATCTCAGGTTAAGGAAGCTGCCAGTTGAAGATCATTTACAAAGGTGGCTGCTGATTGCTTATCTTTATGTTAGAGGTCAGTTTCCGTTACTTCATGCTGTGAAGGTAATGCATTAATACATTACCAATTTATCCTTGTATGTCTTTCTTGTATAAAAATGTAAGTTTCTCATCAACACAGGAAATTGATGTTCTGCAAACATGAATATATTTATCATTTAGCAAAGGAGTGAAGAAATAAGGAGTCAGTGTTTGTCGTTCTTCAGATTGATTGAAGGACAGCAAAGAAATTTAGAAACCATAAAGCTGTTCTTTCATAACTGGAGGGTTAATGATTTGTTAAATAGCAACTGGATGTGATTATATTTGGGTGCTGTGTGTGTATATTTAAAAACCTCTTTAGATTTTAATAGATTTTAAATGGCAGTTTATTTTTACCAAGGCTAAAAAGAGGGAAAAACATTATAATGATTTATATTAGATTTATATCATAAAAATGTTTATAGTTATTTTAATGACAAAAGGTATATATTTTTAAATGCATATAAAAAATATAATATAAAAAAAGATTAAAAACATTTAAAAAAAAAAAAGGATCCCTTTAATTTTTTTTAACCCTATCAGATACACGAAGACTCCTTAATTTATGTAGTGTATTTATAGACAAATGTCGTCATTCATAATGTAATAATTCAAATCATTGAATCAAAACAACATGAAGAACCCAAGGTCTATAGAGCTTAAGAGCTCCTGCTAAAGCCTTGGAAAACTGATAAAATTAAATGATCTGTAAATCATTTAGAAAGTGTGTACTCTTTAACATGATTACGTAGTTTATAGCAGGAGCTCTCAAAATTTTGGAGCCCGGGATCCCATTAAATATAAAATAAATTTCACAGACCCTCTCAGTACAGATTTTTTTTCATGAATATTATTTATACACAATAATAATTTGTCTGTTCATTAGAGCTATAGATCTTTTTATTCCTGAACTTTCCACTGACAGATTTTTTTTTTTTTTTTTTGCTATTTTTAGGCTACTTGTTTTTTGAGTCATTGAGGTTTTGATTAAACCCATTCAATTCAAGAGATTAGTCAAACAAGCTGAAATATAATAACTTTAATAATAGTGGGTTGTGATTTTCACTGCTGTAAGTAAATTAAAAATTCATGGACCCCGTGGCTATGCTTCATGGACTTCATCAGATGCTCTAAGTCCACATACAAGATTATCAGAAATACATCCTGTGCTTCATTCTGGTCCTGCTAGCGTTGTATGTGTGCTGCTTTTGCTTGAGGTGGAGCTTGGGCTTTGGGGGTTGATCATTTCCAGGCCTGCTCTAGTGGCTGTGAGAGCTCCTGGAGAGGCGCTGCTCAGGTCCATTAGCAACACCTGGGGAGAAGCCTGGCTAATGGGAAGCAGCCTGCAGTCCAGCCTCTGACCCCCACCGCGTGGCCAGTGACAAGCCTCCCACCACAACCACAGCCTTTATTAGCTTTATGAGAGGGGCCGAGTGTCCAGCCCAGGAAATGAGGACTGTGCGCAGGGCCTGGGCCGACCTCCACGCTGTAACCTTTTGGCCACTCGGCTGGCCTCTGCTTCTTGTCAGCATAGCTGGAGGGGGTGTTGCTGTCCAGGGATGGAAATCTCAACGCTCGTGTTTTGGAGCATTCGCCGCATTTACGTTCCCGGGTACACAAGCAGCATCACTTTTTACCAGCTAGAATTTCACAAATGCTTTACAAATCGCACAGAGTTTGAAGAGTGATAAGTTAGCGGTGTTTATCTTTTCCTCCAAGAATTCACATGGATTCTCCTCATGATTTGCTTACATGAGCATTTGTCTGGGTGCCACTTGCTGACTGAATGGCATTTTTTTTTCAGCATGCTTAGTTTCAGTGGTTTTCTTTACTGAGTCAGTTACGATTTTACATAATCTGCCGGAATGTACAATGGGTAAAGTTCAAGATTTGTCCAAGATTCGGTTTCAGACCTCGTCCTAAGTATGGCTGGGAACAGGGAAGTGGACAAGCTGACTTTAACCAGTAAAGAAGTATTAATTAGATAAGGACCAGCTTGAGGTTTTGTCACTCTCTATGACATTTAAACATGTTTTTAGTGGGAAAAAAAAGTTGACAAGCTTGTGTAATGTAAAAGTTGTTAGTGCACGAGTGAATCATGAGGAGCTGACTCATTGAGCTTGAGTGTTGAAGGTGTATCGTGATGTGTGTTTAGGGGGAAAAAAAAAGATCTTGATTAAATAAAACTGGTTAGAATTCCTGTAAGTAGTAACGAATTACATGTATTTCAGTACAGGTTAATGTGGTGTTTATCGCTGTCTGTAAATACCCGTGTATAAATAGCCTTTTTCATTTTGTCATTTCTTGAATTAATATTTACTCTGCTGTTACTCTTGAAACTCAGATCATTTCCTATCGAACAGAATTCATTACAGCAGCTGTGGTGTTTTAAAAGGCTTCTTTTAATTGCCGTTTCTCTCCTTCTCTTATTGCCCATAATATCAAGTGAAGGCACAAATCCTAATTCGATTCCTTTTTTTAATGCAAGTGCTGATTTTGTCGTGTGACAGAGACGGCCGTGTTTGTTTTCTAAGGCTATTTACAGGCTTGTACTCCTGACAGCTTGCGGCACACAGGGAGACGGGTCTTGTGAGTAATTACACATTATTTCCCAGCGTCTTGTGCCAGGGACCCTGCCATCACCAGTTCCAAATGTGAAAAATCTTTCTGTTTGAAAGCTCATTTCGCACAAACAGGTCAACGTAATTAGCTATAATTGTTTCCAGACATGGCACAGGACCATATACACATATGTGTGTGTATAAATAAGTGCTCGCTTACTGCATGGATTTAGTGTGGTCCATTTATTCAGCCGTGCCCTGGGTTATGTCATGGCGCTCTGGGCAAATCGGTGAGATGTGGATCTGGTCCAATATGAAGAGAGAGCCGAGGAGACGGCCTGCTGGAATGGACCTCACGAGTTATGTGACGGAATCAGGGAGAGATATACGACTCTGGATTACCTAAAATGAAAGGGTTTGTTTGTTTTGCAGTCACCCGCGGTTTCCTGCCGGGGCTAAATCGCAGCTCTCTTTCAGCAGTATTGCAGCTTTTTTTTTTTTTGGCGACATAGTTGACTCTCTGCTCTTGGTTCTTGATTTATTTTGCTATGGAAAGCAGAGATTGTCGTGCCATGACATCACAGAGACAGGATTAGCGGAATATTTCAGTAACTTCCTGATAAGAAAATAATCAGCTTGCAGAGTATAGCAATAATTCAGGTGAAAGCTCATGCACAAAAAGTGCTTTTCTTGGTATTTGATATACGGTCTAACCAAGAGGTCATCTTAGGTCAGTCCTGCTTACCAGTTGAACTTAACATCTTAAGTCGCGGTGTAAAGTGTGTCCTGTACCACATTTCGAGGCGTGTCAGTTTAAACCTAGAGCTGTATAGAACTTTATTTGCACCACAGACAATCAAAGTGCATCGTAACTGCATAAAACGATCATAGTTCAATCTTTAGCCAGTCAGTAATGCTGTATGACATTAACAGGAAGCATTACATCCACCATGTTGACCTGCTGTAGGGAAACCATACAACATGTTGCATTATTGTTACATATAGGACTGTGTAATATGAGGATATGATATGCTACTTTTTTTTGTACATATATGTTTTTTTTTTTTTGTACAAGCATTTGATATTTTTTTTAGAAAATGATTAAATCATTTAATATACACACATAATATCATTGAACTTGCCTAAATTTGGTGCGGCTATTTTAATTATTGTGATGCATATTGTGTATTTAGAAATTGACATATCACTGCTTATTTTCCTATAACAGCACGCCTCTGCGTGTTTTATTTTTTACATATAGAACACTTAATTGCACAGAAAATGTTTCTGTTGAACATTTTCAGTCATAGGCAAATTAACAAATTCATATATAGTGCTTTGTAATAAAGTGGTGACTTAATTTATTAGGTCTTATTTATTTATGTCTCAACAAATTTAATAGCAGTTTAACAAAGAGCTATTGGCGCAAATAGTAGTGACATAGCTGGCAACTTATTCTGCATATATATATATATATATATAATATGCTTATACATATTAACAAATTTGTTCGTGGTAAGGGCTGGAAAAATATATTAAGTTTGCATGGTCCGACGTGCATATTTGGTATTTTATAAACTTGAATGCGGCAACAATAAACGTTCACACTAGGCTACAATTGAACTTAAGTTCACTTAACTGACATAACTGGCTGTTCCACCGTCTGGATATTAATGTGGTATTATTTTTGTAACGACCTTCACCGTTACATGAATGAACAGTTTGATTCTGCAGATTAAAAGGCCCAACCCAGGCTTCCTGGATGCAGCTAGCACCCCAGTTAGCCTCGGTGTTTAAACGGGAGCCTGGCCTTATCTTTGAATATCGGAGGTACTGATAATCCTGCACTCTCCTCTCCAGTACACCAAGAGCAGATTGGCCCGATAAGCTTCATGGAGCTTGCGAGGTGCGATAACACCAGCGTCAGGCTGCAGCGATGTGAGAGAGGCAATGAGTGCAGCTGAGCTTCACCACAAAACCACCAACGCTCACGCAACAGCCGTAACAACTGTGACTCCGAGCAGCTCTCGAAGCCAGACCATGTGGCTTATAACGAGCACTCACTGCTGTCCAACACTTTGGCTGTAAAAGTTATAGTCACCATTTGCACAAAAAGAGATTTAGTGCATTTAGTTCACTGTGTTCTTTTAGACAGTATTATGCTCTTCATGTCCAGGACATCATGCACCTTCTCTATAAACATGGTCAGCACGTTTTTCTTCCAGTTTCCCACAGGGGTATCGTCTTTTACTAGTTGATTTCCATAATCAGTTGGAGAAAACATGGCCAAATGGGTCACCCAGCCAACAACTTAAAGAGCCCTTGAAATTCCAAGGGCCTATAAAGGCGCCATTAAAGTTTGTCCATTTATCTGCCCTGTTTTGTGTAAAATTGTAAAATGCGCCTTTACCAGCTGATTAGATTGAGTTAATACAGTCCCTAATTCTAACAATATGCTAATTGAGTACGATGATAATTAAACCGATGTGACTTTCAGGTTGGTCAATTAAAATATCTTCATTCTGTCTTGCTTTTTTTTTTCTTTTGTCAGAAAAGTTGCCTTGGAGAGGAGAAAAGATGTTGTACAATTAATCCTTTATATGAATTTATTATGGTAAAGACGTGCTTTCGTGATGTTAATTCTAGTTTCTCTTATAGTTTTGATTGCAGGTTTCTCTAATCAGATACCCTTAATTGCTCATTATATGAGTTAGTATTGTGTGGATAATGGAACGGCAAGAGCAGCTATCTGTCTGATTTTAGTCAGATGTCTTTTTCCGATGGTTTTCCAAAGGAAATTAGATTAGATTATTTCTTTTTTATAAATGCAACAGTGTATTGAGCACTCACAGGCACTCTGTTTGATAGCTGCAGGTGATTAAATAAATCCCTCACACAGGGTTTGCTTCTTTCATTGCACATCAAGCAAAATCGGACTATTCCTATTGAATAGGAAGATTCTTCTATATTTCTGTATAATTGTCAGGTTCTAGATTTTTAATGTCTAATAAATTATAAATGAAAAATAGATTTTTAATGTCTACCTGTCTTGCTGTGCTTTTTAGTAGCTCTTGTTTGTTTATGCAACCCAAATACAGGGTCTGTTGGCAGGCACCCAATTATGGACAGGCTTTAAAAGGCCGTGGTTGAACTGTAAAGATTTACACCAGCACCCCTCTGATCTGAGATCTGGCTTCTGTCTTCCCTGTCGAGAAGTGAGATGTATCGATTAAAGACTTAGGACGGGGTTACATCACATGGATTGGACCGCACGTCTTTACTACAGCACAGGAAGAGTGTCGGAGCATCCCTCCAACAACAAGTAGCTTGTTGTTGCTGCATGTTGTGATTTTTATTGCATTATTATTGTCACCGATGATAAATTTATATAAAAGTCCCGAGTTAGATTCACTGTAGGCTTTACAAAATGAGAGCCAGTGTTGGTGAGTCCGGCATGAATACCAAGTAAAAGCAAACGCAGATAGGCAGACAAGGCAGCCTCGTCTTATTAAAGCGATAAGCATCGTGTGCCCTAGTGGAGAGACAGGCTGGTTGTGCACAGGGCTTTCTGACCGAGGTGCTTTTCACTAGCCGTCCTCCTTATCTGCAGCCTGCAACTGGAGATGAAGGGATTACAGTCAGAGCAGAGTGCTGGGAGCCCAGTACGGTGCCAGGTGGCACACCAAGCCTTCTGTGAACATCTAAAGCCATTCTGCCTCACCACACACACATACTGAAATCAGGTTTAAGCAGTGGCCATAGCGATGGAGATGAAGCGAGCACAGGCTAGCCAAGATAACAGGGCGGCGCAAAGAACGAAGGAGGCCCTGTGTCTTTTCGGCTTGCTCCAAAACCTCCCTCACCTGGCCAGTGGTGCAGAATAGCCACTGGTTAACGGGCCTCTGACCCTCTACCCATCAGACAAGCTTGGCTTAAGGAGGCTTTAGTCGCACTCTCTTTTGTCAGCATGGGGTTCTTAGATAGGCTACTGTTCTGCTATGCACCTCGTTAAGGAGGGGAAAGAAAGCAGAGGCAAGTTGAATCTTTCCTCCTTTCTCAAGTCTTCACATACTTTTAGTGGTCACACTGGCTGTATTAGCACTCAAATTTCCAGGGAAACCCTTAACATTTTTTGCAGACCCTTATAACTGATAGATAAGCAATCATAGATGGTTTTAATTACAAGAAGGTAGGAAGCTAAAAACTCTTAATTATCATAACTCTTAATAGTTTTTTGTTGTATGTCGATCAGATCCAGGAACGCTTAAGGTGGAGCAGTCAGAGGTTACTGTGGTTTGAAATTTTCAAAATGGCTGACATCCTGAACAAGAACATTACTTTCAGTGCATTCATGTATTAGGAGTAAAAAGTCTAGAACAGAAATTTGGAAATTGTACATTATTGGTTGTTTTATTTTGGTACAAAGTGTTAATTTAAAAAAGTGTTAATTTATGATGTTACAAACTGAATCCTGATACCTATTGATACCTCATACCTGGTATTATTTAGACCATCTAAAAATGTGTAGTAATCTAACCTTTTAAAATAGATACTGTGTTTCGGTAAGTGTCCTATATTATGAATTTGTTCTTGTAATAATAGAAATAGGTAACTTCCTCAGACAGTGTACTTAAGTATCTACTCATGTTAATAGTTGAAAAAAAATGACCAGCATCCCTGTGTTCTGCTTATTTCCAGGAAAACTTTCACTGCTTTATGAAAGAGGTTTCATTCAAGTGGTCTTTATAAGTCAGGAGTTTCCTCTTTCCGGCAAAGTACAGTGTTTTAATCCCATCAATTTCCCATTAGCATCTGGTTTCTGGCTCTTGCCACATGAAAGAAGACATGTCGGTTCCCCCTCGGTGATTCTAATGCGCTGCTGAGCTCCATGCACAATGAAGGGCCAGAGCAAAGAGCCAAGCCAAGCGTGCATGGGGGCTGTGTGAATGCACTGCTGGGGCTCCGGAATCCCCTGGAAGTATCAAATCAGAGCCTTCCACGGGCTTCCACCGAGAGGGGCTCTAATTAGCTGCTTTGTTGCCTGTTGAATAGGGTGCCAGAGACTGGCAAGGGGCCCCCGATAGAGCGATACAAGTGTGCTAAGAAGGGGGTCATAAAATACCCATCACAATAGATCTGTGTGCAGCCGGGACAGGTAGGAGCAGTGGAACTCCATGTGCTTGTTTATCTGTTAAACCTGGCCTAGTGTTGGTTCAGTGGTCTTTGAAAACAATATTGGTGTTGCTTCATATATGGTATCCCATGCATTGAAGTGTTTCGTTCCCTCTCTCTCTCTTTTTTTTTTTTTTTTTTTTTTGATTTGGCGCAAAGACGCCTCACTCAGTCCCAAGGCATTAGAGGCATTCGAGATATTGAATGGACACAGTAAGGAAACTCAAATCCGTGTGGTATGTTTTAAGCCGCATTGTAATCCTGGGGGATCAGTTGGATAAAGTGTGGAATGAAGCTTAAAACCATAATTAATTTATGTATTTGCTGACTTGAGGCACCCGTTGTGACTGCCAGTAGGAATGGCTGGATGATGGATGGCATGCCCTTAGGAGAATGAGCCTGGGAGAGTGACGGGATTCGAGTTCGAAACGCTTACATTATGGAATTCATAATACGTCTAATTCAATAGACGAGAGATGATTTCACCAGGCACACTGCTCTCATTTATGCCAGAAGTGAGCTCTTTCTCTTTCCCTCACTAGAAATGGTCATTGCGTGGTCAACAATACAACTGTTAAGGCTCACTTTATCATCCATAAGAGTAAGACTATTGTGTAAAACTGAAATATTTGACAAATCTTCTTCAACCATGCCACTGTTGTTTTCTGATGCTCCTACACAGCCATATTGTTTGTGGTCTGCTCTTTATCATTCTTATGACCTGTTCAAATCCAAAGTGAGTCTACACGAGCCAAAATGTGTTTCTGTGGATGAATGAATATAGCTCTTACCTCTTTTTTATTGCTCACCCATTTTTGACTTGTCACTGAAAATGGGGGTTGGATTTTTATCGACACGTTACAGCAACTTGAGCTTTCGCCTTTCAGTTCAGGCTGAAGTATTTTATGTTCCCTTGCTGTCTGGAGTCCAAAAGCCATTCCGTTTACTGGACTGATCACCAGTGCAGCCCGCTGTGACATGTCATGACTCAAACCGCATCATTTCTGCTGTTTGTGTCCATGGCAGGGCGATACAGATGATGCTGTCAGGAGGCGCCGTACACCATTAGGCATAGTGTGATGCAGAGTCTCCATGTTTTCTTCCCCCAGCGCACCATCCTCTGCAGCCTTGTCCTGCAATTCTCTGCCCCATGTTTCCTATTTGACCTTCACAGTGAAGGAAAGTCACACTGATTCTGGGTCTTTCATGTGTTGAATGTATATAGAAACTGGAGTCCCTAACAGGTGTTGGTGCCTTATCGCCACGCCATGTCTTATCTCTGGGGCTCAGCTTCCTGTACCCTAACACTTGTTTCAGAGTGGGGAAGTATTTCACTTAGCCTCTGACTTCTTGCACACGGAGATACACAAACACACATAGTTCTGGCTGTGAAAGACTCTCACCACCAACAGTTGCATTTGCCACAGATGGCCTCGGGTGCACACACACACATACCGCTCAGAATCGTGGCCTTCTGCTCCCCATACCTGCACCAATGTTCACTTATTTCATATCAGTGAGGACAGTGTTACATTAAGGATGAAGAAAAATGTGGGGTGGTGGAAAGTGGTGGTCAGGACAAAAGGCCATCTTACAGAACCAGTTTGCTTGTCATCACAGAATGAACTTCCAGTTTCTTCTTCTCTGAATCCTGATTATGGAGTTTTTGGTAAAAGTTACATCACAACTTGCCTGTATAATGTAAGATTATTTCATGTATTTATTATTTGAAAACAGTTAAAATGTCCCATTTTAGCACTAATAACAGGCCGTAGAGTTGTTCGTTTAACCTCTAGCTCTGTGTTGGTGATTTGGAACTCAAAAGTAAGTTTTGGCCCATCGAGTGAGTTTGTATAAAAGCATAGAAGCGTTGGAGCTCAGGGTCCGAGTCTGCCTGGTTTTAAATCCCACCTCTGTGGATGTAGTGCTGGGAGCCTGGGGGTCTCGGAGCCATGAGAGCCTCTATTGTGAGAGGTCGGGTCTGTTACAGTAGAGTGGATGCAGGGGTCTCGTTGCAGACAAAGGTGGGGTCAAACAGGCCCCCATTATTTACAGTAGTCCCTTTCATTGCCCTAGTGAAACAGGAGCCTCCAGGGGCCTCATGGGAAGAGCAGTGTTTTTGCTCAGTCAGGCCTTCAATAAGGTCAAAGAGCAATGTGGGTGGGGGCAGCTGACTTCCAGGGGCTTTATAGTAAGGCTTTTTTTTTATTGATCAGCAAAGAACTCTGTCACACGGGCAAAGTTTAGAAAAGCAAAGTGGGGGTGACATTGAGTGGTCAGGACCAGATCTGTTCAAATTGTAGGATGGGACAGAACACACCACTGTCGTTCCTGTCACATGCACAAAGGACTTAGCAGACAATGTAAAAGCTTTCTTTTGTCTGCATTGTTTAGTCAGATTGGATGCAGCGCTCTACATAATTTTGTTCTACCGCTAGAAACTTCCTGCCACTTTCTCCATTTTGGTAATAACACTGGCCATGTGGTTCGACGTGTTATTGATTAACACTTAGATGAAAGCCGACACATTTAAGCTCGTCATATGCCTTCTCGCTGGATCCAATCCCCCAAAGCCGTTTGAAAGCAGTAATATTTGTTTTCTTTCATTAAGAAAGGCAAAGTGGTGCAGCCAACTCTTGGCTCTTCTAAGCACGGTGCAAAAGCACCATCTGCCAGCAGAATCCCACGTAATCTTGGCGTAATCTTGATTTAAATGTTAGAGAAGAAAGAGAAAGAGAGAGCAGGCAAAGAAAGTGAAGCTTACATCTAATACGCAGAACAGAACAGTCTGCTGGAACAGATTTTATTATTTTTAGTTACACAATGCCAGGAGGGTCAGAGTTCAGGGGGCAGAGGTCTGTATTCCGGGTGGGGTGGTGGGGTCTGGCATGACCCCAACCTTTAAGCCCTTTGTCCTGACTCTAACTCAAGCTCAGTTTGACAGAGGCTTTGAATTTGGTTGATGAAAATCCAGACCAATCAATGAGAGGAAAGAACATTTTGTTTATAATAACTAAATTTTAAAAAAAAAAAGTGCACTTAAAGACCCCATACGAGTGAAATATTAATCAGATCATCATAATCTGGTTTGTTTCTCTGAGGCAGGTTACCTCCAAAAAGCAAAATCTCTTTCTTTTTAAATTTATCAGCCTTTGCTCATTTTGTCTGTCCTTCCACTCCACTGGGTAAAGTCATTTCCAAGCTCCACTTCCAGCCCGGTCGGCATAAGCGCTACATCTCTCTCGATCTCGCTGGCCTTCCAGGGCCAAATAGAGTTGTGCAAGTCCTGTGTGAGCTTCAGTGGCCTCGACTCCTCTCCCCCTCGCCCCATTGTCTCTGCGTCCCCTCTCCCCCGCTATTGTGATGAGGTAATGGCTCCTTCATTCTGGGCCTGTCAGCTGCGCTCTGTTGTCTAATGTGTGGAATGGTTAAAAATAAACCTTTTGTGTACACTAGCTGGAGAGAATATCCAGCGAGTGAGAGAGCAAGGCCTGGAGTCTAGTGCGGGGAGGGGCGGTTGTTAGCACCAGAATGCTAGTGATGGGGCAGTGCATACGCTTCGAAAAGAATCAAGGCGGAGAAAAGCGAGCTATAGATGGATTACATTAATGGTCCTGAGGCAAGCCTGGCCAGGAGGTGTTGGATCAGTTGGGGAATGATTTGGGTTCATTTAACCTGTAATGTGTTCATGATGTGAAAGGATTCTGAAAGTTCTGATTAAAGGAAAAATGAAACTCTCCTTAAATAGAGTAGTCAAATGTGATCTTAATGCTATTTATTGTCTGTGTCATGTAAACACTCCGAGGTCAGATAGCGTTCCTGTAAGCTGGAGTACAAGCAGGAATGTTGCCACTACCTAAATCCATTTTGCCTGGGTCTCAATCCAGAGATTTTTTTTGTTTTTTTTTTTTCCTTTAGCAATATTTTACTCAAAATTCCTTAAAATCAGAGTTGGCCCAGGAATGTCCAGGAGTACAGCAGAGAGTTCAGGCCTCAAACCAGTTAAAGGAATGAAAAATAAAACCAGAGCAAATGATATCTTTAGCCCTGGATACTGCATAACTATGACTTTTGAAATTTTAAGAGATTAAGATGTGGCATCTCACATTTTCCCCACTGATTTTTTTTGGCTAATAAAATTTTCTGGGACGCACACTAACAGCTAGTTATTTCCGAACCAAACTGGAAACATCGAAACTCGTACAAAAACGTGCTTTTCCTTTACTACAAAATAGCAATAGCAAAACAAATATTGAGGTCTCACCTGATTGGTTCAGGATTGATTTTCAGGATTGATTTTTCCCTATCAGTTTGGTTGTGATAGCTCTTTAAATGTACATTGTAAGGACATTCATGCTCCTACTACAACTCAATTAGTTTGTTCCTTATTGAGGAGCTACACTGTAGCCATGAGCTTGTTTGCTGTTTCGTTATCTAATTTCCTTATTATAAGTTTTCACTGGGCGTTGACAGGATCAGAGATCAGAAAAGCCTGGAAAACCCCTTTGAAGAAAACCTCATATATAAAATTAAATGAACTTGAATGAACACAATGTGTAGTTGTAAAAGCATTTAGTGTATTGGTTCCTGTACATTACTGAAGAAAATCTGTTTCAGGCTTATGTGTCACAGCCTGCAGAGATCACAAGGTTATGTGGTTCATTGCTGTACGTTATAGGAATTAACAATATCCCACGAATGAAATAAGTTAAATGTACAATTGAAAAAGTTGTTCTTCCTCCTGTGCTCTGTATATTCGAATTTTCCTTAACTGTTGCTGTCCTTGGCTATTATTTTGTGTTGGAGCATAAGAATGGAAATATTATGGAAATAATATTGATTGTACGACTTTTTTTGCTGCCTTTTTGAGCGCTATGTTGTAATTTCATTGCGTTGGAGAGCTCCTGCCTTGCATTGTTCATTCCCTTCCATCTCCTTGACACAGCTGGGCAAAGGTGAGTGCTTGAAATACAAATGGTCAGAATTGGTCCTCTCAAGGCTTTTGTACTGTCGAGTTGGATAGGGTGACATCATCTTGCTTATGACGTATAATAAATCCTGAGAGAGGCCTGAATCCCAGGCTGAAGGCCACGAGCTTCAGAGCTGCGGCTATGTGGGCTTTCAGTGGTGCGAGTTGCTCCGGCTTTTGCGTGGCCTCAAGGTCTTGACCTGCGCCTTTGTTCAGAGAGTCCGATTTTCCTCAGCGAGAAGTGGGCTCTTAGAGTGCCCTCGACCCCCCGCTGAGTCTTCTACTTCACCACGTTAATAGTGGCACTGGAACTAATTTTCAAACCTCAGAAGCCTTGAGACCCTGCATTGTCTTCCCAATTCAAAGAATCTGATATTGTTTGCATTGTGAGCTCTTTGCCCTTTTAGGCAGTTTGTTCATATTTTGTATTGTGAGGGAACTTTGATGGTGTTTTTTTTCTGTATACAATTTTAGCAATTATAATGCATACTTCCTAAAGGAATATCAGGTCAAATTTACACCTTTTTCCCCAGTTTCCATAAATGTAGTCAATAAGTCAAGACATGCTTGGTGTCTGATATTTTTCCTAATTATTTTTTCACTGTATATGTAATGTCGGTCTATCTTAATATAATATACTTGCATAGTATGAATGTATTTTGCAAGACAAAGGAAGGCTGTTTGTCTTTTTACCCACAGTATGTCTCTTCACTTATGTCCTGCTTATATTAACCTTGACTTTTATTAGCCTACACACACATACACACAGACTCAAGACTCATTATATGGAGGAAAGGTACATGACTAGACAGTTGTTGATCTCTTGTTTTCTCTCATCCCTTTGATTTCCTCTCTGTCTCCATTCAGAGTGACGGAGAGAGCACTTTTATTATTTTATTGGAGCAATGCCCAATTCTTTCAAAGGTGCTGGATCTCGTCTTCCACTTCCAGCCCTACATTCTCACACCTGGTGTGAGACTTTCACTGCGTGTGTGTGGGTGTGTGTGTGGGTGTCTGTCTACCTTTGTGTCAGAGCAATGTTTTAAATGTTTCTATTCTGATGACAAGTTCAACCAAAAAAAAAAAAAATTCATCGTTTTACCTCTGAACAACCAATATATTTTTGGTGTCCACTTCTTTAGATTTGCACTGGAAATATGAGGCAAATTTAGCTAGCATGTAAGAGGAGTACTAACAGTAGCATTGTTAGTAAGCTGCATGTGTAATCACGCACTCTTGAGTTGAGATGTCGAGTTGTTCAGTATCTCAGACTTGCTTATGTGATTATTTTTTTTTGTAAAAATGAGCATCAGAGCTGAAAACATTGTTGAAGCCAAATCAGTTTCTTTCTCAGTTTTGTCGTTCTGCACCGGCACCGAACTCCATCGAAGCGAGACTTTGAAGAACTTCGATGATTTAGGCCTGCAGTTTGCAAAATTTTTTTGGCTGCCAAACTGGGGAAAACTGACCAAACTGTTCCTTTTTTGCATAACATGAACTTGTTAAAAATGTTTTCATGTTAAATAATGATTAAAAAAAAACGAGCAGCTGAGATAGCAGTGTCACTATGTCAGCATTGGGAAACCTGATGTGAAGACAGCGGTCGCTGTTTCACATGCCCACAGGGCCAAATTAAAAATGTGCAGTATGTAGACAGTGCACAGGCAGGGAAGAGGTCAGTGTTAGATTTAGCACTTCTTGAAACATTTGTAGAAACCAACCAGAGAGATCTCTCGTCTCAGGCTGCACTAAAAATATACGGCACATGTGGAGCACCCGCTGTCCCTGAAGATCCACCAGGAACTGTGTGTGCCTGTCTGTGGCACTCAGCAGAGCACCAGATAGTGAGCGAGCGAGCGAGTGAGTGAGAGGGGAGCTAGTGAAGCTAGAGACGACCAGGGGGATTAGACATCGTCGAGACAGCCTTTCTGGTATGTCTCACTTAGGGCCGAATGTTGGTTTTGTTTATATATATATATATATATATATATATATATATATATATATATATATATATATATAATCTAATGACTTTCGAGCTAGAGCTGCAATCTCAATTAGGAGTCAGACATAATACTAGTGCTGCACGATATGGCTTTGTACCCCAGCTCTGTTGAATTCCCTATTCTGATTGGTCAGAAGGTTGATTAATTTTTGATATCAGCAGCTCTGACAATAGTGCAGCTGCAAATCACAGGTTTATATTAATGCACTTGTTCTAATAGGTTATTGTTTCTATAGTAACGGCTGAATCACAGGGACTTTTTTGGAGAATGCTCCACATAATCCAAGTCTAATAATGAATGGATTTTAAAATGTGCTATTATTTAACAAATAGAAATTTATAATAATTGATATGGTGAAGTGTAGAGACGTTTATTTAACATTTATGGAAGGAGTCTCCATATTTTCTTCCACAGGAAAGTCTTCAGGACTCATTTGGTGGTTTCTCAATAATACGACAACCTTAATTATTTGTATTATTAACTTCCAAAGAGAGAGAGAGAGAGAGAGAGAGGCAGGCTGTGAGTGAGCAACTATTTATAGCTGTTATAATGTAAGTGATAACAGGAACTAATTTGTTTCGTGGATCTTCCACAACATTACTGTAATTATAAATAGATGTAAAGTAAAAATTATAATCGCTGACAAACTGATGTGGTATAAGAAGAATGAGACACTTCAGGATGTAATAGAGGAAAATAATCAACTTCGGGGTGGTAACGTTAACTCTATTTCACGTCAGGCCGTATCTCACCACTTTATTGTTGATTGTTTTCCTATGAGTCCATGCCCTGTTGTGTTTTGTTCCTTACATATAGTGAGAGACATGTTGCAATGGTGATGTATCTTGCTCTATATTAAAGCAAACATACAAAACAATCCTGTTTTCTTGGATCTTTAGAAATAAATGAGGTTTGTTATTAATTTGCATATTACAGGTGATGTCAGTATTACAAAAGCCAATGTTGCAATTAGTCTTAGCAGAAAACATATGGTCTAGTCTACATCGCATCAGTTTCAAAATGAGTCATACAGGCTAGAAGACTATGTATATATTTTTTTTATAATTGGCCATAGAGTTATCTTGTAAAGCAGCAAACCTGTGGCAATTGTGCTCTGTATTCATCCTATCATTTATAAATTATTGATTGAATTCAAATGACACGGGTGCAAATTTCCTGTAGCAGCCAGGAATACATACCGGAGCGATTATATCAGACGCATTTATAATGTTTTGGTGGTTCGGGTGAACCAGTGCAAGCGGCAGTGCTTGAATTATACACACATCCTTCATTAAGCTAAATAACAGCGATGGAAAGGCCAATAAGACATTTTATATGACATTTGTTATCCAAAAATACTTATTTAACGGGCTTGTAATTAATTCTGAAGGCTATTTACAATTCCAATTAGGCACGCAGGGAAAAACAGCCATTTACTTTCTCCAACGATGGATTTCAGGCTGTGTGAGTGGGTTCTGTGCGGTTTAGACGCGGCGGTATTGTGTTTAGTATAACCGTATGGTTCCTGTGGATTGAGTCTGTGCCAGTTTGGATCTGGCACACGCTGGAGGAAATTGATAGCACCTGGGCATGAATGCCACGTTTCTTTCCAGATGAGAGCGGCTGCGCTTTTCTAGGTCAGTCTCTCTGTGCCCAGAGAATAGGCTGTGTTTTACCCATTACTTCTAATATGATCACTAATATTTTTACTCACTGCCCAGCCCTGGGGCGATGGTGGGCCCAGGATAGTGAGAGAAACTAGATCAGTCACATCCGCTGTCGTATTGGGAACGTTTTATCTTTTTTTGTCAGGCGTATTACCAGCACTTTAGTCATAAGTTAATGTGACAAATGATGAAATTAGGATAAACTATTGCCTTCTACACTTGCTCAGTTCTAAGCATAATAAAGTATGACTTAAGTAGATGCCGTTGGTCAGGTGTGTCTCATTTCTACACTATTGAACACATGTCTACAAATGGCATCTTGCTGGAACAAGATCAGTTGACTGCAATTTTCTCCTAAAATGGCTTTCATATGTAAATCTGCGTACAATTTTTTCCATCATCTTTTCACACAGAGAGGAGATAAATGTCAAAATTGTTTCTGATTTTAGCATGTATATCAGGTTAGGAAGGCTAAAATCACTCAAAATATATTTTAAAGATATATATTTTTTTAAATACAAATAATTAATTCCCTCCCCTCCAAAATAGCCTAGAGGGTACTGAATATGTTTGTAACAGTGAAGATTATTCAGTATAAATGATAGCTAGCTGGCTAACATAAGCTAACCTTACAGGATTTCTAAGTGGATTTTTGTCATAATCACATGTTTATAATCTTCACTGTTATTGCTAGCTGGTTAAAGTAAAAGCTAACTTGACAGGATTTCTGAGGGGATTTTTGTCATAATCACATGTTTATAATCTTCACTGTTAATGCTAGCTGGTTAAAGTAAAAGCTAACTTGACAGAATTTCTGAGGGGATTTTTGTCATAATCACATGTTTATAATCTTCACTGTTAATGCTAGCTGGTTAAAATAAAAGCTAACTTGACAGAATTTCTGAGGGGATTTTTGTCATAATCACATGTTTATAATCTTCACTGTTAATGCTAGCTGGTTAAAATAAAAGCTAACTTGACAGGAATTCTGAGGGGATTTTTGTCATTCATGTGGTGTTGTCATATGCATTATAGTTGACTATATGTTTAGAAACTTCACTGTTAATGCTAGCTAGCTGGCTAACACTTCTAACCTGACAGGATTTCTGAGGGGATTCTTGTCACGTTCATGTACGTTTATAATCTTCACTGTTAATGCTAGCTAGCTGGCTAACACATCTAACCTGACAGGATTTCTGAGGGGATTATTAATGCTAGCTCTCTAGTTAACATAGCCTAACTCGAGAAGATTTCTAATAAATCCTACCTAGTTTTCATAAAACTACTTTTGGTTGCTAGGTGCCTACACAGAATCGATTAAGGAGCTTGTCTTTGAGTTCATATATGGACTCGGTGTGCCCCGTCTCTAAAAAGTGCATCTAAAAACATGCTCAAAATGCTACATAAGAAATGTCCACTGACACTTCCCTGTGTGATTATAAGTGAACATTTGTTGCTTTGTAGGTTTGTGTTAACATGACAGTAAGGTTGTGTGTATGGCAAGGTAAACTCCAGCATGTACCGCTGTGTTTCTCTGATTCCTGCACACGCTCTCACTGAGCACGGGCGCATTTTAATTAAGGTGACATTTTGCTCGGCTGCGGGGATCAATGCAGGCAGATCGCTTCTAATGAGCGACGACCCTGCCTTTCATTCCCTGCTAATAGCACGCTGCCTCGCAAAGAAATATTATGGCTTTGCTTGATGTCTGTAGACAAAGTCAAAAATAGCTTCTATGTAGGCGCCACTGATGTGTCTAGGAAAATGTTATTTCATCAATTAGTACATGCGTGTGGTCTTTTTGTAGTCCGGGAAACAGCTCCCTTGCCAAACAGCACTGAGCTTTCTTTTTGGAATGAGGCTAATTAAATTTGGCCATTGTTTCAATGCTAAAGCACCAGCTACAATTTTGCCCGCGGACGCTTTTGTTCGGCGTCCGACCATGTTGCCAACCAGACCCACGCCAACAGTCATGAAAGAATCCCATTTTCAGGAGATGATTCTCATGTCTTTATAGTTCACTCGTACTGGTTATTGATGCAAGCGCTAACTCATGCTAACCAGAATGTTCGTCCCACAGCTCATTTTTTTCTCCTCACTTCTATATTAGTCATTTCAATAATTAAATTCATGAATGGCAAATGCAGCATTTTAAATTGCTGTACGGTCTGGGCAAAAGCAGTGATATTTACAGCTGTTTTATTGCTTACATTGGTTTTTGCGGTGAGATGTTTCATAAGAACTCTTGGACAATAAGGACAGAGTTGTGTGCATGTGTGCATCACGTGCGCATATGCTGGTGAGACCAGCCATTTCCTCTGGCAATGTGGCAGGGCGATGACTGCTGACAAGCTTGTGACACGAAACAAAGGAGGAAAGGATACTTGAAAGAAAGGAAGACCTCTCACAACTTTGATTGTTCTAGTTTTAGTGCTTCCTCAAAAATAGCACTTACTTGAGAAGATGGCATGACAAACACGTCTATTCTTACCCCCTTGAGATCCATTGCGTCCTTTTAAAGGGGACCTTCCATCTTGTAGTAACTGTTGGTATATTCCCCAGGATTCCATTATTGTAGTTGCTTGATTTTCTAGTCAGGTTTCCCTCTCTGTCTCATACTACTGTGTCTGATCTCGGTCTAGATAAAGGCAACATGGTCTTTCCTTAGAATACAAATGTTCTCTATTCGCTTGACGTAATTCTTCAGTAAGACCTGCAACACCTAATAGAATAAAGATTATTTTTATACAAAGCACCAAAGAGGACACATCTACCACATTAAGAAGCACAGGCAAGGATAAGCAGTCGCACAGACATGTTAATACACAAGTATTCACCTTTTAGACGCCTCGTTGAGAGTGTTGAGTGGCAAGATGATCTCCCCTGACCCCGGAGATCCAATTGACATTTCTGGAATTGATGTTTGTTACATTGTTCAGGTGCTGTTTCACGGCAAAGGTCATTTACACTGATGGAAGAAAAGCTTCCCTACATTAAGCCTGATGAATGAGCACTCACTGTCTAAGCAATGACCCCCGGAGTCCAGCTCGACTTGTGCACTGTTTAAATTGTAGCGCTTTAAAGTGCCGGATTCCAGTTGGTCAAGCTTTACTGTATCTGTTTGGCCAGAGGCTGGTATCAGCCACACACAGGATGCTTTCAGCTCTTATCTGAGCTTTTAGCCTGACTGTTGAGTGCTAGGGTTGACCTTTAACCTCCCCCACCCCAACCTACCCCACCCCAAGCTAGCCCTTCCTCCCCTCTGTAAATTCCTTCCCCTTAACTGAAGGACTAGAAACTTTTTTCCATTGGGTCAAAAGGTGTCATTTATTTATTTATTTATTTATTTAAACAATAGGCTATACATGTTATCATTGTACACTTTAAATGTACACTTTATCATTGCAGGGAATCATTATCAAGACTTTCCTGATCTTAGTCTGTAATCGAGAAATGTGTCAATTCTCTAAGGATGATATTCACTGACGATGTAGCAACTTTCTGTTCCGTTCTGTCTATCAGTGTTCATACTAGGAACTAGGTAAAGAATGTAACACTAATTGATGTGCTATTATAGGAAAATAATCAATGACAGAGTGGTGTGATGTGGCCCAATGTGGTACAGAGCTACTGTTACCACCCTGAAGTTGATTATGTCTCTATAACCACATATACTTTTGTATTTTATACCACAGGAGATTTTAGGTATTAAAGAATGCCACCTCGTGTTTTTTTTTTTTTTTTTTTTTTTAATCGTTACTGGTTACGTTTAATGTCTGTGAAAGAAGTTAGTTCCTGGTATCACTTTGATTATAGCAGCTATAATCAGTCATTCCCTTACCAGCCTGTTTGATTGTTTGGAATTTTTATCACATTATCTCAGTATTAACCACTTAACCCACCTGCTTATTAGTCAAAAATTAATCTTAAAACATATTATTCAGTACCCACTTTGAATTATTTAGTACTGTACAGTGAAAATAGTAGGATAGGCACGTAGTTATGAGAGTGAGGAATGTAAGTCTGGGGCCACAAATGGCTCACTATAATCGCGGGAGTCTAAAGTGGTTAATAATACACTAGTAATATATTTCAGAGTGTGAATTTCCAATCGTGAGCGCTTGACTTGTAAGTGCACAGTTTGACATGTGGATGATTTGAGACAGACACTGTAGTTTAATATGTTTTTGACACACAGTGGTTTTTCTGTGTTTTAGCGTAAATATGAACGTCAACGTATAAATTATGATTTTAAATTTAGATTTATTGTAATTTATTGTCACAGTTTACACAGGGATAAATTATTAGCAGGGTTGGTACATGTTAGTTCATGACATTGTCACATTTTTTTTCGCTGGTGGTTTTATGGTAAACATGGTAATAAAAACTCTGAACCATGACCTTACCACATTTTATGGTGGTATTTTATGGTAACTGTTATTAGTTTATATTTAACCATGGCACTACTTTAGTTGTACTGTGGTGCCTTATGGTTATTTTGTATTTAACTGTCACAATGCCAGTGTAGAGGACTGATGTACCATGTTGTTTTTTGCACCACGAACCATGGTTACATTTTTTGTAGCCCATTTTTTCCATGACATCGTTTATTTTTTATTTTTTTGTTAAGTATACTCAACATAATGATTCTTCATGGAAACATGCAACCCTTCAAATTTTCCTTTGCTGAATGCAGATTTTCCAGATTATTCTGTGACATTTTGACTGAGTGTATTGGATGTATGGAGATCTGAAGCTTTACGAGTTGATGTCTGTTCTTGTTTAGCCCCCTCTGTAGGTGAGGCGAGAGCATCTCTCCCTTCCTCTCTCTTTCTTTCCATCTCTCTCTCTCTCTCTCTCTCTCTCTCTCTCGAACTCCTTGGCTTCCTGTAGGACTGAGAGCAGCTTGCTTAAGCCTAGAGGGCACCACCGTCTTCAGCATGTCATCCAACGTCTGTTCCCCAAATCCCTGCTGAACCTTCTCATTATTCTTACTTTTCCAATTGGTTGATCAGTTGGAGTTTCCTACAATTCTGAAAAGGCCAAAATGGCAGGAACTATAGGTAATGCAATGCAGCATCGCTCCTGAATGCCACTATACTTTTTTAGTAACTCAGGCCCAGCATGTGAGAATCATCACTGAATGAATAGAGTGTCTCATTTAGATTAGATACTCTATTCTTCACAATCCACTGTAGCGTTAAAAGTGCCTGAGGCACCGTCTCCTCTGTTTGGATTATTTGCATTCTCCCACATCTTTCTGCAAAAAAAAAGCCTCTCTGGTTTTTCTCACTCTAATAACTTGATTGCAGATAATGTACTTTTGGACGACGAGTCAGTGCAGTTGCTCAAAGCCCTTAACGTCAGCAAGTATTTTGGACTCGGGGAGCTTTACAGTCTTGGTATTCACATGCAAGCGATGGAGCTGAAGCTTTTAATACCCCACTCACTCCTAACAGTGCAGAGAATGGAGGCAGTTTGTCTGAGGTTAACCTTTAATCTCCCAAATTAACAAGAAACCTCCCCTGCTGCTTCATTGAGATGTGGGCTTTTTGTAGGGCAAACAATGCACGTTTTCCTAAAATAAATTCCAAATTCCAAATGTACATCTATTTCAGAGTTGTGTTAGAGTTCACACCAAAATGATTAATGCAGGTTTTTTTAAAGGGCTTACAGGCAATTATAGGTTTAACGCAATTATTGGGGAAATGTTCCTGCATATAAGGGTAATTTTGTCCTTTACACTAGAGTTATAAAAGACAGTTTTGTGAAAATAGAGAGCTGGCGTATGAGCAAAACGCACTTGACTGCTCTTGACAATACAGTCGTTGAAATGCACATTGATTAATTAATTAGAGGCTCTTATTTGCAAATGGACTGTCTGAGCTGATTATCAAATCCGGCTTCTTTATTAGCCGCAGCACTTTTAAACCCCCAGTGACTGTGTGTGAGGTCTCTCATGTTTGTGTGTGTGTGTGTGTGTGTGTGTGTGTGTGTGTGCACGCGTGTGTGTGGGGGCGCATCCTCCTCACACTCCATAAGTAGTGAGCATCTAAAAGTGGAGGGAGAACAGCGGTGCAGGTGGAGGAACGGCCCCTTTAGGCCACTTCAACCCATGTCTTAATCCAGATTTCTCTCTGTCCACGGGAGCAGAAATAATGATCAATATTTGTATGGAGAAAATGTTTGTTTGGCCAAAAGCACAATTAGAAAACAATGCAAGCGTATCAAAAATTGAGAAAATGATGAATGAAATTCTGGGCAGATTTCAGTTTTATTACCTGTTGCCTATTTTTTAGACGTTCAATATCCTGCCATTCTTTCATGACCGTAATATCAGTTGTATATCATATGTAAGAAACATAAAAACATAAGGTGCAGGCTGTTATAGGGAAAACAAAATCAATTATTGTGTTGGTGTGGTATGGTTTGATGCAAAGTTACGGTTGCTGTTACCGAAGTTACTGTAATCACCTCAAAGTCGATTATTTTTCTAGCACATCCTGAAGAGTTTTATTCCTCTGATACCACAGCAAGTTGCCAATGGTAACAATTTATTATTATTGATCGAAATGACAGGTCATACCTTTTATCTGTTTGTAGTTACATTTAATGTTGTGGATCATCTGCAAAACAAAACTTAGTTGTAGCAGCCTTTTATCACTTACTTGTAGCAGCTAGAAACAGTCATTCCCTCACCAGACTCTCTCTTTTTTGTCTCGTTTAAAGTTAATGATACAAAAACACAGCTTGTCATGTTACTCAGAAACCAGAAAGCACAAAAAGTCCCCGTCCTGAAGACTCTGCTGTGGTGGAAAATTTACTGGCTTACAATGTGCTGAAACTGGAGGAATGTCTTCTAACAGAGCATTTTACTATATCAACAATTATTAACAAATATTTTCTTTGTCAAATAACAACACCTTATCTAAATTGTTTATTATTAATCTTAGATGTGGAGCATCCCTGTGAATTAGCTGTTACTATAGAAACGATAATGTATTGGAACAAATTAATAAAAATCTGTGATTTGTCTTGAAGAAACATAATGTTATAGAACATTAATCACTTTTTGACCAGTCAGATTTGAGAATTCACCAGTGCCATGGTATAAATAGGATTAACATCATTAAGTAAGAGAAGACCTATTTGATTCACATCAACTGGAATACCGTTTGAAACTAACAGACCATCCGGTACACTCAGAGCCGCTCCTGTTGGGGTGAAGAAAAGCAACCAAACACATTTGATAACGGTGGAAATGATGGTTGACCCCTCCGGAGCAGATGGATATCAAGGTCCTGGCCGGCGAATGAAAGGCCTCTTTGCGTTCGGTGTGTAGGGGCATTGTGACCAGTGGCTTTGTCCAGATGGTTCACATACCTTTAGTCATGCTTTGGGTGAGGAATGCACTCCCTTGGGAAGGCTCACAGCCTGGAAACAACGCGAACATAAACATCCTTTCTTCCATGCATCCCAAAGTGATCCAATCCACGGCTCAGCCGCCATGGGAGGCGGGGCATCAACGCTCCCACAAAGGATTTGAATTGTTTCAAAAGACCTGCTGTATTGGCATCTGCGTTTTTAATAAATCGCTTTCAGTCCTTTTACCCATCTTGAACCATTTTGTGTGAAGTGTTTAAAACATCTTATAAGGAAAGCATGGTGAAAAAAGGCTTTAATCATGATGTGGTCTCCCTCAAAATGTCATCTCAGGATAGCTAATCAGCTCTCTGAAGTTAATACTGTTCCCCAATAAATGCACCAACAGCAAACAACCCAGTGATGTCATTCCATTCTTATATTTTATTTTCCTATTAAAAGATAATCAATTTACACATGCATATTATGCTGAAAGATTTTAAAATGGAAAAACTTACTTGACTGAATTGTTCCTCTTTCGGAGGCAGTTTCTCTAGGCGCTGGAACAGAACTTGGCCTTGTGACAGCACCACAAGAGCGTTCTTCTATCTGAAACTTCACATTGTTGGGCATTTTTTAAAACCGTATAAACAAAAAAACTTTCCAATATGCTTTGAATAAGGCATGTTTGGATGAGTGCATAGCATTTTTTTTTTTGAGGTTTAAGATTTAAGCCAGTAGGGGAAAAGATTTTAAATGAAAGACAGAACAAATGTATTTACAAAAACAAAAATGGAACAACAGGCGCTTAAAAAAAAAAAAAAAAAAAAGGTTTAATTCCGTGGCACTGAAAGGGAGAAGACATAAACAGCATTTCTTTGTTTCTCCTTTTTGGATAAATATGATCGTTATGCTGCTCCTAACGATCGGGTGGTTAGTGTGCAGCATCTCCCAGTGCGTGTATCATTAGTAGAAAGTCTTGCTCGTTAATGACTCGTTTGGGTGCCGGAACGTGTCTGAGGCCCGATTTCCAGCTTCGGCTCTTAAGCTAAAGCATCCTTATGCGCTCTCTTTCCGCTGAGTCCAGCCGTGCTCCTACATCTGTCGGCACGTATCCGCGTCTCAATCGTTCTTTCAGTAGAAAGGCTCCCTAACAGCTCAGTATCGCTGTTTCATTAATCAAAGACACTTCCAGTGTCCCATTACAGAAACACAAGCACTCGGCCTGTCTCCAGCCGACAGCTCACCAATTCATCTTGTGGGGGTAAAAGCTGCCCAGTGCTTACCTGCACAGCCAAGCTGTTAAGTCCACAAAAAGACCCTTTGAAATTGTTTTCTCTAGGTCAAGCAAACAACAGAAACGGCAAATTGCTTGTCTCGAGGAGGTGTGCTGAGGGGGTCTTTGGACGAGGATCTCGGGGACGTTTGTTAAAATGCTGATTTAAATGCAGCAGGCAGGAGACTTTACAGCAGCGGCTCGTGAAAAGCATCGTTTGACCCTCGGCTCTCCAGAGATTGCAGAGAGCTCTAAATACCATCAGCACTAAGTTGTAATCCCACTGGAGAGAGCTGTGTGTCGGATGTCTGTTCTACACCGTGCTACAGTGGAGCTGGTTAAGTAAGAAAGAGGGAAAGACTGAGTTCAGTCAGAAATTCAATTATTACACAGTGCGAGTGGGCAATGTGGCATTTTTGCGCTTCACAATATGAACTACATCATTTACATTTGCTAACACATGCCATTTTGTTAAAAATCCACCCCACAAAAACAAAATGGTTTAAATTTTTAATTATATGTTAAGTAAAATATAGCTCAAGTGACATGAGGATAAATTATTGTAGAAATACATTTTAATATCCAATTAGCTACTAGTTGCTGAGTAACATAACCTTGGAATATAATTTATCGTGATACTGATATCATAGCATCATATTGTCCAGCCCTGTAGTGCAGTACGGTTGGCTTAAAGTCCTATATCTTTAAGTCTTTATTAGAAGTGTAATTTCATTCTGGTAGGAGTAACTCCTATCTTGAATTTGTACAAAAGAATATTTCACGAATAATAAAAGAGCATCATAGCTGTTAAAGGTGAACAGTACATTGCAGTCACATTTAGTCGCAATGAATGTGTTTCATTTCCACCCCTGGGAAGCGTGGCTCGGGGTGAGAAGTTGGAATATGGCAACCTTCGGATCAAGGCATTTATCTGTGAACATGATAATACGTGGCTGTAATGTATTCCATGTGAATGCAATAATACATGGAGCAATATATTTAGGAATGCTGTCAGACCTCACAAAAAATTCATTTCAGCTGTCAAGTGGGAGACGGATCTGTCTTACTGTCTCACTTACGGCATATATTCAAGGAATCGCTGCTTTATTTCTTTTCCTTGAGGGATTTCCTTTAAGGTTGGGTAATATTGGCTTATAAATTTGTCATGTTATGGAATGAGATTTTGAATGGTTTCCTGTCAAAAATAGGGGGAAAAATGAGGCACTTTTTAGTTTTTAATCTGTTTTATTTGTTTCTGTAAATCTCCTTTTGATTCTAGCTATTTCAAAATGCTTTGGGTGGCATGATGGATATATACTGTGCATATAATAAATGAAAAAAACATGACATGACATATGGTTATAGGAAAATAATCAACGCAGGGGTGGTATGCAACAGCCTGGGACGAGTTACTGTTACCACCCTGAAGTTGATTATTTTCCTATAACAACATGTCCCGAAGTGTTTTATTTCTCTTATACTACAGCAATGTGCCAATGATTAATTTTTTTATTAGCTAAAGAATGATGCATCATACTTTTTTAGCCATTTATTGTTGCATTTGATGTTGTGGAACATCCATGAAACAACATTCTGTTGTAAGTTTCTGTTATCACTTACATTACAACAGCTATAGACAGTCGTTCCCTCACCAGCCTCTCTTTATTTCCTTTCAAAGTTACAAATAAGACAAAAAAACTGCAGCTTGTCATGTTCCTGATAAACCGCAAATCCATCCATTCTGAAGATTTCCCATGTCAGAACACCTAAAGTTACATTGTGACTGTTGCGAAGTGCTGACACTGAAGACTCCTTCCTTGAATGCCAAATAAACATCTCCTAATAGAAAACTTTACCATATCAACAATTACACATCTTTTAATGTTTGTAGAGCATCAACTATACAAGTTTCTTTGCAAGTTGTTACTATAGAAACGATATACCTGTGTTTTGCCTTGGAGCCACTCCTACTGTCAGAGCTGCTGTTATAGAAAATTAATCAACACCTTCTGACCAATCAGATATGAGAATTCAATAATAGTGTGGAATAAATATATATAACAAATAAAACTATACATGGCAAAGTCAAAGAACTTGTGTATGTAATAGTGACAGCGTGTGCGAGAACATCTTGAATCCAAATCAGCTGCATCTCCATCCTGACTGTAGTTGATGGGCACATTGAGGAGAAATATGGCCCGCAGAAAGCTCCATCCTGCTGCACGGCAAATGAAGACATATTGAGGCATGGGGATTCTCGAGCTTGCCGCTGGGCTATTAATTACTCTTTTGTCGCGTGCATCTGCTGAAAGACTTGACACCTATTGGGACAGAGTGCAGCGTGACGCTGGGCAGCCAGCGCTGCTCTCTGTCTCTCTCCCTCACCTCCATGTTTTATTCATAATCCCTATGATGCATGGAGCAAATGATTGACTTTAAATGTTCTCCCAAGTTTTTACAGCCAGCGAAATAGAAGCGCTCTGGTATTGGCTGCCAGCAGTGTTTTGTCATCTCTGGATGTCGCCTGTTCCCAGATTTGCGGCAACATGTTTAGCTGGGTGAGGAGTCATGTAGGATTATATGTCTTTGTGGAGCAGCCTGTTGTACATGCCCTGCCAGTGCTCTTATGAGTGTGATGTATTATGACAGGGGGAGTTAGGAGTTAAAAGGCTTCATAAAGGCCTCCCAGTGTCTGCCTGTTTTCCTTGTACCTGCACCCAACGGTTCCAAGCGTGCTTTTAACGTGGCCCCGCTGAGATGGGTGTGTTTGAGAGTGTGAGAGGGAAAGGCACTGTAATCAAGAGGCTGTCTCTCTCTTTCTTTCTTCTACTCTCTCCCAGTGAGCCACCCAGTGCTGGAGTGACAAGTCCTCCCAGGCTGTCATGCCTCTGATAGTTATTAGTTTTGTACAGAAGTCTGTTTTGATTTCCGCCTGCGAAGAGAGATGGAGTGTGGCTGAGTCAGAACCCATATTGATTTCTCTTTAGGCGCTCATTCCAGAGGCGCAGAGACCCAGTCTGGACCTGACTCACCTCCCATTACTGCTCTCCAGCTGCTAGCACTTTCTACAGTGATCAGAGACCACTTTTAAGGTTTAACCTGAAGTTGATGAGGTCTGAGCATGCACCATGGAAGGTGGTCCATGGACTGTATAAAAAATAAAAAAATAAAAAAAAACAACAGCAACAAACTTATGTACAAAACTGAAGAGGCTGAATGGATAGAGACATGAAATTAAGCTCACCATATATATCACAACTTTCTACATAGTGCAAAATGGAGAGCAGCTCATACTTAGTTTTTACTGAATTTCTTATTATTTTGTCAAAAAGGCATGCTCATTATATGGGTTCACTTAGTATTTTATTACCTACTATATCTTGACTAAATCTGCTCAATGACGTTATTACATCGCACAAAGGATCGAGTTTGACTTGTTTTTGCCCTTCTATATCTAGAGACATGAAGCTTGAGTTTTTGTTTGTCAGTATGGTTGATGATTTTTACTTGATTTTTGTAAAGGCATATGAATTTCACACATTTGTCCTTCACCTTTCAGTCGACTGCATACCCACAAAATGATTCATGTACATTTACAGTTGTAAAAAAAAAATCAAATGTTTGAACCTATTCAAAGGCCAACAATTAATCTTCAGGATGAACAAAAGATTTAAGATTGATGTTTACCACCTCACAAAACCAGATCACTGTAACCAATCAAGCGCTAACCTAGAAATTCTCTTCAGAGCCTGAAAATTTGTAAGAAAGAGCAAACCAGGGCTCTTGAGAGGCGTGAAAGATAAAAACACTATCGTAGAGAGATTGCTAATTTAAATCCTGATGCCACAGGCATCATAGTCCAAGAGAGCAGAATTAGCTGTGCTCTCTTGGTGGGAAGGATGGTGTGACTCTATTCTCTGACAATCAGAGGGACATTAGCCAGTCATGGGTGTCTGTGAGCGCATGTGTGCAGAAGAGGGCAGTTAACACTATCTTCTGATTGTTCAGCTACTCCGCGATATAGCATGAGCAGCAATACGGAAAGATGCAGAGGAGGATTTCCGAGCTAGCTAGTGAGTGGTAAATGGCAATGACTAAAATTACGGAAATTACAACAAAAGTGGTAGCGATCCTGTA